>NC_079197.1:176814957-177007457 GCF_029499605.1 Hyla sarda
CACTGCCCATCACCCTGAGCACACCATCACACCCAACACTGCCCATCACCCTGAGCACACCATCACATCCAACACTGCCCATCCCCCTGAGCACACCATCACATCCAACACTGCCCATCCCCCTGAGCACACCATCACATCCAACACTGCCCATCCCCCTGAGCACACCATCACACCCAACACTGCCCATCACCCTGAGCACACCATCACACCCAACACTGCCCATCACCCTGAGCACACCATCACATCCAACACTGCCCATCCACCTGAGCACACCATCACACCCAACACTGCCCATCACCCTGAGCACACCATCACATCCAACACTGCCCATCCCCCTGAGCACACCATCACACCCAACACTGCCCATCACCCTGAGCACACCATCACATCCAACACTGCCCATCACCCTGAGCACACCATCACACCCAACACTGCCCATCACCCTGAGCACACCATCACACCCAACACTGCCCATCCCCCTGAGCACACCATCACATCCAACACTGCCCATCCACCTGAGCACACCATCACATCCAACACTGCCCATCACCCTGAGCACACCATCACATCCAACACTGCCCATCACCCCGAGTACACCATCACACCCAACACTGCCCATCACCCTGAGCACACCATCACACCCAACACTGCCCATCACCCTGAGCACACCATCACATCCAACACTGCCCATCACCCTGATCACACCCAACACTGCCCATCACCCTGAGCACACCATCACATCCAACACTGCCCATCACCCTGATCACACCCAACACTGCCCATCCCCCTGAGCACACCATCACACCCAACACTGCCCATCCCCCTGAGCACACCATCACACCCAACACTGCCCATCACCCTGAGCACACCATCACATCCAACACTGCCCATCACCCTGAGCACACCATCACACCAAATACTGCCGATCACCCTGAGCACACCATCACACCCAACACTGCCCATCCCCCTGAGCACACCATCACACCCAACACTGCCCATCACCCTGAGCACACCATCACATCCAACACTGCCCATCCCCCTGAGCACACCATCACACCCAACACTGCCCATCCCCCTGAGCACACCATCACACCCAACACTGCCCATCCCCCTGAGCACACCATCACACCCAACACTGCCCTTCACCCTGAGCACACCATCACACCCAACACTGCCCATCACCCTGAGCACACCATCACACCCAACACTGCCCATCACTCTGAGCACACCATCACATCCAACACTGCCCATCACTCTGAGCACACCATCACACCCAACACTGCCCATCCCCCTGAGCACACCATCACACCCAACACTGCCCTTCACCCTGAGCACACCATCACACCCAACACTGCCCATCACCCTGAGCACACCATCACACCCAACACTGCCCATCCCCCTGAGCACATCATCACATCCAACACTGCCCATCACCCTGAGCACACCATCACATCCAACACTGCCCATCACCCCGAGCACACCATCACACCCAACACTGCCCATCACCCCGAGCACACCATCACATCCAACACTGCCCATCACCCCGAGTACACCATCACACCCAACACTGCCCATCCCCCTGAGCACACCATCACACCCAACACTGCCCATCCCCCTGAGCACACCATCACACCCAACACTGCCCATCCCCCTGAGCACACCATCACACCCAACACTGCCCATCACCCTGAGCACACCATCACACCCAACACTGCCCATAACCCAGAGCACACCATCACACCCAACACTGCCCATCACCCTGAGCACACCATCACACCCAACACTGCCCATCCCCCTGAGCACACCATCACACCCAACACTGCCCATCACCCTGAGCACACATCACACCCAACACTGCCCATCACCCTGAGCACACCATCACACCCAACACTGCCCATCCCCCTGAGCACACCATCACACCCAACACTGCCCATTACCCTGAGCACACCATCACACCCAACACTGCCCATCACCCTGAGCACACCATCACATCCAACACTGTCCATCCCCCTGAGCACACCATCACATCCAACACTGCCCATCCCCCTGAGCACACCATCACATCCAACACTGCCCATCACCCTGAGCACACCATCACACCCAACACTGCCCATCACCCTGAGCACACCATCACATCCAACACTGCCCATCCCCCTGAGCACACCATCACACCCAACACTGCCCATCCCCCTGAGCACACCATTACACCCAACACTGCCCATCACCCTGAGCACACCATCACACCCAACACTGCCCATCACCCTGAGCACACCATCACATCCAACACTGCCCATCCACCTGAGCACACCATCACACCCAACACTGCCCATCACCCTGAGCACACCATCACATCCAACACTGCCCATCCCCCTGAGCACACCATCACACCCAACACTGCCCATCACCCTGAGCACACCATCACACCCAACACTGCCCATCCCCCTGAGCACACCATCACATCCAACACTGCCCATCCACCTGAGCACACCATCACATCCAACACTGCCCATCCCCCTGAGCACACCATCACATCCAACACTGCCCATCACCCTGAGCACACCATCACACCCAACACTGCCCATCACCCTGAGCACACCATCACATCCAACACTGCCCATCCACCTGAGCACACCATCACATCCAACACTGCCCATCACCCTGAGCACACCATCACATCCAACACTGCCCATCACCCCGAGTACACCATCACACCCAACACTGCCCATCACCCTGAGCACACCATCACACCCAACACTGCCCATCACCCTGAGCACACCATCACATCCAACACTGCCCATCACCCTGATCACACCCAACACTGCCCATCACCCTGAGCACACCATCACATCCAACACTGCCCATCACCCTGATCACACCCAACACTGCCCATCCCCCTGAGCACACCATCACACCCAACACTGCCCATCCCCCTGAGCACACCATCACACCCAACACTGCCCATCACCCTGAGCACACCATCACATCCAACACTGCCCATCACCCTGAGCACACCATCACACCAAATACTGCCGATCACCCTGAGCACACCATCACACCCAACACTGCCCATCCCCCTGAGCACACCATCACACCCAACACTGCCCATCCCCCTGAGCACACCATCACACCCAACACTGCCCATCCCCCTGAGCACACCATCACACCCAACACTGCCCATCACCCTGAGCACACCATCACACCCAACACTGCCCATCACCCTGAGCACACCATCACACCCAACACTGCCCATCCCCCTGAGCACATCATCACATCCAACACTGCCCATCACCCTGAGCACACCATCACATCCAACACTGCCCATCACTCTGAGCACACCATCACACCCAACACTGCCCATCACCCTGAGCACACCATCACATCCAACACTGCCCATCACACCCAACACTGCCCATCACCCTGAGCACACCATCACACCCAACACTGCCCATCCCCCTGAGCACACCATCACACCCAACACTGCCCATCCCCCTGAGCACACCATCACACCCAACACTGCCCATCACCCTGAGCACACCATCACACCCAACACTGCCCATAACCCAGAGCACACCATCACACCCAACACTACCCATCACCCTGAGCACACCCAACACTGCCCATCACCCTGAGCACACAATTACACCAAACCCTTTTCTATCACACTGAGCACACCATCCCCACAGTGACACATGGTGACAGTGGCATCATTCTGGGATTCTCTTCAGAAGGTACACAGGAACTGGTCGGAACTGATGGAAAGATGGATGGATCCAAACTTGTTGAATTTCAGTTTGTAACAGTAGCAATGTGGTCCGTGGTGATGTCACAACTTTACATGGTTTTTGTCAGTTACTTATAACAATGTTTGATCATCGTATGTCTTCTTTGTAGCTGTTCTTACTTTTCTTCTCCGTCAGGCCTAGACCGCCATCATTACTTCTGAGGACTGCAGAGTTTGCTGTGGACATATCTCAGCTCCTCGCTTCCGCACTGTTCCCAGCCTCTATAGCAGTGGTTTTCAAAGTGTGGACCTCCAGCTGTTGCAAAACTACAACGCCCAGCATGCCCGGACAGCCAACGGCTGTCCGGGCATGCTGGGAGTTGTAGTTTATGCAACAGCTGAAAGTCCATACTTTGAAGACCACTGCTGTTTAGCAACACAAATTCAGACCCCCAGATCCTATAATAATTTTACACCTCTAGGCAAAATTCATTTAGAGAGCCTAAAGTTTATTCAGACCCTCAGATCATACTCTAAAATTACCCCTAAATTTTGTCCAGTCCCCAGATTTCCCAACAGAGGGCTGTTTAAGGAAGCGCTGCACGGGTAGAGTGGGTTCCAACGGTAGTAGCCTGTACTGTGGACAACGCATTTCAGGGCTGACCCAGTCCCTTCATCAGATCCATACAGAAAATGGTCTCAAGCCGTATATATATATATATATATATATATATATATATATATATATATACTTGAGATGAGCGAACTTACAGTAAATTCGATTCGTCACGAACTTCTCGTCTAGGCAGTTGATGACTTATCCTGCATAAATTAGTTCAGCTTTCCGGTGCTCCGGTGGGCTGGAAAAGGTGGATACAGTCCTAGAAAAGAGTCTCCTAGGACAATATCCACCTTTTCCAGCCCACGGGAGCACCGGAAAGCTGAACTAATTTATGCAGGATAAGTCATCAACTGCCTAGACGAGAAGTTCGTGACGAATCGAATTTACTGTAAGTTCGCTCATCTCTAATACACACACAGACACACAGTCCACATTTTGTTTCAGAGTTTGGACTGTTCTGGACCCCATACACTTACCCTTCAGATTTTCCGGACGCCTTCTTATCTCTAGATCTTCAGCCTCCTGTGGACACTTTTGAAGCCCTTGATATCTTGTCAAATGCTCATCATAAAAACCTAGCTTAAAGGGGTACTCCATCATTTAACAACATATCAGCTATTCACAGAATAGGGCATAATTGACTAATCGCGGAGGTCCGACCTCTGGGTATCCCACCATCCCCAGAGAAGGGTCCAGAATCTCTCCGCTGTATGGAGCGTGGGGTCGGCGTTCTCCATGGAGCAACAAAAATACATGGGCGCTGTACTCGAGTATCTCCAGTGCTCCCATAAGAGAATGCTTGGAGTATGTGCTGACCCCGCACTCCATGCAGCTGGGATAATTGGGGCCCTGTTCAGGAGATCCTGGGGACCAGAAATCATATGCTTATCCCCCAGTTAGTCTAGGGAACTGAACTTTTTTGATACTTATCCACAGGATGGGTAATATGTGTCTGATCAAGGGGGTCCAACCAATGTGACCCACCACGATCTCCCATACGGGGCCTCAGCTACTTATATGTCCTCAGAGCAGAGAAGTCCCCACCTTCCTGAATGAATGCAAGTGACGGCCCATTCAGCCAATCACAGGTTGCCACAATGTACCGCCTCAACCGGTGATTGGCATAGTAGTCATCACTGGCGTTTTGTCCAGGAAGGTGGGGGCCGGAGTGTGCCGAGCTTAAGTAGCTGAGATCCCATACAGGAGATTGGGGGGGGCCCATCGCTCTCTCTCCCCCACGATAAGACACATTCCCTATCTGTTTTTAGGTGATAAGTGTCGATAAGGCTCAAATTCCTGGACTATGTTATTTAAAAAAAAAATTTTTGCCATATCGGGGTCTGAGGGTTCAGACTGCATGATTGCTAGAACGAACTGGGAGAAGCACCCAGCTGTGCGCTTCTGTCTCTCTCCTCCTTTCTATAGACTTTCTATAGAACCTGTAGAGAGAAGCGCGTTGAGGAGTTCTCCCTACTCGTATCAACCGGACTCACACCGACATGTCTCTATCACTCTTTAGTGACCTTGTGACTTCTGGGTCCTGAGGTTCATGGGTACGCTTTTCAGTGACCTTCTTTTAGACTTTACCCATGGTGCTGATGAAGGGACTGGTTAAGCTCCAAAATGCATTTTCCTCAAAAAAACCTACTATTGCCGGAACCTACTCTGCTCATGCAGCTTTCTGTTGGATAATTGACTAAACCCTTAAAGGGGTACTCCACTGCTCCAGTGTTCGGAACATTTTGTTTCTAACGCTGGGGCTGCGGGGGTAGTGACATCACACCACTTCCGCACCCCTTCCCATAGATTTGCATTGAGGGGGCGTGGTGTGATGTCACGAGGGGCGTGGCCGTTACGTCATGATCCCTGCAGCCCACACTCAGCGTTTGGAACAAAATGTTCCAAATGCTGGGGCAGTGGAGTACCCCTTTAAATGCTAACACTGACCTCTTTAGTCTCCTCTTTAGACCCATTGGGGAACCACCTGTTTTGACCTCGAATAGGTGAGAAGTTTCCCCCATTGATTCTTTCTATATTTCACATTGGCGCGCTCTTTTCCTTTATGGGCCCGAGATCAGACCCTAAACTTAAAGGGGAACTCTACTCTGCCCTTAGACATCTTATCCCCTCTCCCAAGAATAGGGGATAAGATGTCTGATCGCGAAGGTCCCAGATCAGCCCGGACACCATCACAGACAAGGTCCTAACGTGAAGAAGAAAAAGGGAACGGGCACCACTTCAATACTCACTGGTGGGTGCAGTCAGCGACTACATATAAACACAATAGGTAAAGAAAAAACAAAGCTAGCCCCTATATAAAGACGCACTCCACAAACAATGTATAAAGTACAAAATGCTTATTATGAACACCAATAATAGCACAAACATTTAAAACCACTGAAAAACATGGTGGAGGATTGTAATCCTACTATACACCAGCCCCCTAGTGGGCACAAATCACCCAATGAGAGGGTCCCTGAAATATAATGTGAGCAAGAAACATGTAACACGTGCAAAACAATAACATAAACATAATACAGGTGCAAAACAATAACATAAACCATAATACAGGTGCAAAACAATAAAATAAACCATAATACAGGTGCAAAACAATAACATAAACCATAATACAGGTGCAAAACAATAACATAAACCATAATACAGGTGCAAAACAATAACATAAACCATAATACAGGTGCAAAACAATAACATAAACCATAATACAGGTGCAAAACAATAAAATAAACCATAATACAGGTGCAAAACAACATAAACCATAATACAGGTGCAAAACAATAACATAAACCATAATACAGGTGCAAAACAATAAAATAAACCATAATACAGGTGCAAAACAACATAAACCATAATACAGGTGCAAAACAATAAGATAAACCATAATACAGGTGCGAAACAATAAGATAAACCATAATACAGGTGCGAAACAAGATAAACCATAATACAGGTGCGAAACAATAAGATAAACCATAATACAGGTGCGAAACAATAAGATAAACCATAATACAGGTGCGAAACAATAAGATAAACCATAATACAGGTGCGAAACAATAAGATAAACCATAATACAGGTGCGAAACAATAACATAAACCATAATACAGGTGCGAAACAATAAGATAAACCATAATACAGGTGCGAAACAATAAGATAAACCATAATACAGGTGCGAAACAATAAGATAAACCATAATACAGGTGCGAAACAATAAGATAAACCATAATAGAGGTGCGAAACAATAAGATAAACCATAATACAGGTGCGAAACAATAACATAAACCATAATACAGGTGCAAAACAATAAGATAAACCATAATACAGGTGCGAAACAATAAGATAAACCATAATACAGGTGCGAAACAATAAGATAAACCATAATACAGGTGCGAAACAATAACATAAACCATAATACAGGTGCATGCGAAGAGAATTACGTGATGGAATAAGCACAAATAGCCCATGCAACTGATGCCCACTAATGCCCAACTGCTATCTAGAACAGCGCTTCCCAACCAGAGTGCCTCCAGCTACAAAACTACAACTCCCAGCATGCCCGGACAGCCAAAACTACTACTCTCAGCATGCCCGGACAGCCAAAACTACAACTCCTAGCATGCCCAGACAGCCAAGATCCGGTGCTTCCCAACCATAGTGCCTCCTGCTGTTGTAAAACTACAACTCCTAGCATGCCCAGACAGCCAAGATCCGGTGCTTCCCGACCATAGTGCCTCCAGCTGTTGCAAAACTGCAACTCCTAGCATGCCCAGACAGCCAAGATCCGGTGCTTCCCGACCAGAGTGCCTCCAGCTGTTGCAAAACTGCAACTCCTAGCATGCCCAGACAGCCAAGAGCCAGTGCTTCCCAACCAGAGTGCCTCCAGCTGTTGCAAAACTACAACCCCTAGCATGCCCAGACAGCCAAGATTCAGTGCTTCCCAACCAGAGTGCCTCCTGCTGTTGTAAAACTACAACTCCTAGCATGCCCAGACAGCCAAGATCCGGTGCTTCCCGACCATAGTGCCTCCAGCTGTTGCAAAACTGCAACTCCTAGCATGCCCAGACAGCCAAGATCTGGTGCTTCCCGACCAGAGTGCCTCCTGCTGTTGCAAAACTGCAACTCCTAGCATGCCCAGACAGCCAAGAGCCAGTGCTTCCCAACCAGAGTGCCTCCAGCTGTTGCAAAACTACAACTCCTAGCATGCCCAGACAGCCAAGATTCAGTGCTTCCCAACCAGAGTGCCTCCTGCTGTTGCAAAACTACAACTCCTAGCATGCCCAGTCAGCCAAGATTCAGTGCTTCCCAACCAGAGTGCCTCCTGCTGTTGCAAAACTACAACTCCTAGCATGCCCAGTCAGCCGAAGGCTGTCTGGGCATGCTGGGAGTTGTAGTTTTGCAGCAGCTGGAGGCACCCTGGTTCGGAAAGACTGGTGTAGAGTAAGGCGAGTATAGTCCCTGTAAATTAAAAAGTTCTGAAACTTTCTAACAAACTTTGCACTTCAATCTCTCCCCACCATTTTCAAGATCTCTGCTTGCTGTGAAGGAAAGGGGAAGTTTTTCTCTACACCCAAAAGGTGAAAGCCCACCCCGACCTCTGCCATTTTACTTGTTCCAGTTGTATCCGGTCTACGTAGGCACCTAACAGTAATTTGTTACACTGTATCAGTCTGTAGTCCAGTTTCGGAAAACGCTGGGTTTTTGAAAACAGAGACGTGACGACCCCTAAATAAATTTGGACTCCAGATTAGAGGAATGAAGAAGCTTTCAGACACCGGATCAGCCCGGACACCATCACAGACAAGGTCCTAACGTCAACATCGTCACGTTGCTGGATGATGCCAGGCTAAACAGCACCACACTTCTCCTCAGGTTGTTTGTGGTATTACAACTCGTCTCCATTCACTTCAAATTAACTGAGCTGCAATACCCCACACAATCTAAGGACAAAAGTGGCGCTGTTTAGCAATGGTAGATAGGCGGCCGCTGCTGTTTCCCGGCTCTTATTGCGTCTCGTACGGGTTTCGCTTACCAGACGCTCCTTATACGTGAACTTTCGGCAGGTGTTTTTTTGCGTTACCATAATATAACGTCCTCTTGCATTAAGCTGTCGCCGTGTTACAAACTCATGTAACAAAAAAGCAAACAAGCTATTAATTAGAAGCGCCATAGTAAAGTGTCATAGAAGTCCGGATCGGCGGCTCTCCACATCGTAATGACCGGCCTGACACACTGACAACTGTAATTAAAATTATTACATCAATTACCCTGAGGAGGATCACAATGGGCTCTCAGAGACGCTTCCCCACAAAGCCGCTCGCTGCACAGACGACTGGCTGGGAAAGAATGCAAACGGGGCTAAAACATATCAGAAATATCTGTGGGCCTCCAGCTGTTGCGAAACAATCACTCCCAGCATGCCTGGACAGTTTTTGGATATATAGTAGTTATACACCTCCCCTCCAGCTCTATCTGTATACTGCTGCTGCTGCTCTCTCTATGGGATCACGGATGTGACTTCATGGCAAAATTTCTCTAACACTCTTTGAATAAGAAAACTCATCACAACTGCTCATAATGTGAACTGACCCCAACCCATTTATTGGTCTAATCAGTTCACCTGGGTGACTTCCAGCACCTGCAGTGTAAGATGACCAGGTGCAGTGATCAGACTCCAGCCCTTCTCTCTCTCTCTCTCTGCAGAGCCAGTGGATTCTTAGGAAATGGCGGCAGCATTAGGAGGTCATTTCAGTGATGGAATTGGAAATCAGTACGGCTGAAAACTTCATGCCTGCCACATCAGCTAAAACAGGTAAGTACAAGGTATACACAAGAACCTCTACATTATTATCTAATAATAGCCTATTCGGCAATATATATTTTTGAGTGACACCTAGATAGTATCCATCCACTAGTGCAGTGCTTCCCAACCAGGGTGCCTCCAGCTGTTTCAAAACTACAACACCCAGCATGCCTGGACAGAGAATCCACGGAATCAGAGCATCCACGGAATCAGCTTACCGCCAGGCTTGGACTTATGCTTTTGGACCGGAGTTGCCTGAAGCTTTCTACTCTCGTTCCTGGACTTTCACTACCTTATCAGCAACTTGTTTTTGTAACTTGGACTTGGCCTGGGCGGCGGAATGCCTGTAGGTAGTGTTGTTGATTCCTTACACAACTTTGTCTTTCTCGTAGCCCCGTATCTCCCCTGGAGCGGCGAATAACGACTCGCGCCCAAAGCGGGGGCCGCCACGCCCCCTCCATATATCTGGATAGCCTGAAAATAGCCGAACTGCTTTTCCATAGAGATATATGTAGGGGGTGTGACGCACAACCCCCCAGAGAGCGGGGGCTCCGTATCGGACCCCCTGAGATCTAAACCTTATTCCCTATCCTGCGGCACCCTGGTTGCAAAACACTGGACTTTGGTGTTCTGGGCTTGCTGGGAGTCGTAGTTTTGCAACAGCTGGAGGCACCCTGTTTGGGAAGCACTGCCCTAGTGCCTTGACTGTTCTAATCTTTCCCCTGGTAAACAGCGTCACAAGCTGCGGCTGATCAGAGCGGTGCGGCTGCGCCCACTGCGAGCGCCGTGCTATCAATGCTCAATAATAACCGTCTTCGTAGCGGAGTGTGGGAGATAAGCGTTCCCTAATTCACCAGCTGCTGGGCGCTGCTGACTGGCATGTTAAAAGATTCTTGTCTTAATAACACCTGAATACCTTGTAATTGTAGAACAGTGTGAGATCTGCCGAATATTCAATGGTAAATGATAGTTATTAGGTCTCCAGCGCCGCGCTCTTTATCCGCAGGTCTCTGCTCTCTTAACGTTTTTTATCTTCTAGGAATTATAACAAAAATGTTTTTTTTTTTTTTTGGGGTGGGGGGGTCATTCTCCTATCTTTCATGTGACTGTAGAGATTACGTTTCCCGTCATCTTACTGCTGACTATGAAAAGTGTCTCCCCCCCAAGTGAGTATAAAGCAGTGTTTCCGATCTAGTTCGCCTCCAGCTGTTGCAAAACTACAACACCCAGCATGCCCAGAACCAGGGTGCCGCAGGATAGGGAATACGTTTTAGATCTCAGGAGTCCGACTGCTGGGGCCCTCGTGATCTCCTGTATGGAGCTCCAGCTTTCCTGGGGGTTGCGCTTCACGACCCCCGTCCGAAGCAGGGGCCCCCACGCCCCCTCCATATATCTCTATGAGAGAGCAGTTTGGCTATCTTCAGGCACTCCCGTACAGAAATATGGAGGGGGCTCCTGGGGAGAGCCGGGGCTACGAAAAAGTTGTGTAAGGAAGCAACAACACTACCTACAGGCATTTCGCCGCCCAGGCCAAGTCCACATTACAGGGACAAGTTGCTGACAGGGTAATGCAAGTCCAGGAATGAGAGTAGAAAGCTTCAGGCAGCTCTGGTCCAAAAGTCTAAGTCCAATCCTGGCAGTGAGCTGATTACGTGAATGCTCTCCAGAGGGTCTTAAGTCAGTGTCAGTTGTCTCTACAGTCTCAAATAACTAAGTCAAGTTGTATGAAAGGGAAAATTACCACAAGTCTCAGAGTGCCCAGACATTTCACTATTGACTATCTCTGCAACTCTCTGTTCTGCCCTGCTGTTGAAAGACTGTATTGCCTTAAAGTTGATCTGCTTGCAACTTTCTTCAGTAAACTCCTCAGCAGTTTTCCGTATCCTTGCATCGGTGTCTTTATTGCCCAGGAGAACCGCTTCCCCTCGAAGTGTGGTGAGTTATACTTCTGGCGTCACAAACTTTGGTCTGTCATCCAAAAGTACACTACTATATGCCCTTACCCCAGTACATCACACCCTGACAGCAAAAGTCCTGTGTTTCCCATCAGGATGTCTCCAGATGTGGCAAAACTACTACTCCCAGCATGCCAAAACAGCAAAGATCCAGTGCTTCTTAACCAGAGTGCCTCCTGCTGTGGCAAAACTACAACTCCTAGCATGCCCAGACAGCCAAGATCCGGTGCTTCCCAACCAGAGTGCCTCCAGCTGTTGCAAAACTACAACTCCTAGCATGCCCAGACAGCCAAGATCCGGTGCTTCCCAACCAGAGTGCCTCCAGCTGTTGCAAAACTACAACTCCTAGCAAGCCCAGACAGCCAAGATCCGGTGCTTCCCAACCAGAGTGCCTCCACTGTTGCAAAACTACAACTCCTAGCATGCCCAGACAGCCAAGATCCGGTGCTTCCCAACCAGAGTGTCTCCAGCTATTGCAAAACTACAACTCCTAGCATGCCCAGACAGCCAAGATCCATTGCTTCCCAACCAGAGTGTCTCCAGCTGTTGCAAAACTACAACTCCTAGCATGCCCAGACAGCCAAGATCCAGTGCTTCCCAACCAGAGTGCCTCCTGCTGTTGCAGAACTACAAGTCCTAGCATGCCCAGACAGCCAAGATCCAGTGCTTCCCAACCAGAGTGCCTCCAGCTGTTGCAAAACTACAACTCCTAGCATACCCAGACAGCCAAGATCCAGTGCTTCCCGACCAGAGTGCCTCCTGCTGTTGCAAAATTACAACTCCTAGCATGCCCAGACAGCCAAGATCCGGTGCTTCCCAACCAGAGTGCCTCCAGCTGTTGCAAAACTACAACTCCTAGCATGCCCAGACAGCAAAGATCCAGTGCTTCCCAACCAGAGTTTCTCCAGCTGTTGCTAAACTACAACTCCTAGCATGCCCAGACAGCCAACATCCAGTGCTTTCCAACCAGAGTGCCTCCTGCTCTTGCAAAACCAACTCCCAGCATGCCCAGACAGCCGAAGGCTGTCTGGGCATGCTGGGAGTTGTAGTTTTGCAGCAGCTGGAGGCACCCTGTTTGGGAAAAACTGGTGTAGAGTAAGGCGAGTATAGTCCCTGTAAATTAAAAAATTCTGAAACTTTCTAACAAACTTTGCACTTCAATCTCCCCAAAATTTTCAAGATCTCTGCTTGTTGTGAAGGAAAGGGTAAGTTCTTCTCTACACCCATAAGGTGAAAGCCCACCCCGACCTCTGCCATTTTACTTGTTACAGTTGTATCCAGTCTATGTAGGCACCTAACAGTAATTGGTTACACTGTATCAGTCTGTAGTCCAGTCCATTACAGAGAACGGATGAAAATCCCCAAATCCACGTATGTAAACCTTGTGGCCTCATCCCCAAGAAGACTGGAGGTCGGAATCACTGCCAAAGAAGCTTCGCCTAAATCCTGAGTAAAGGGTATGAATACTTCTGTTACATGTTATAGTAAAGGGTATGAATACTTATGTTACATGTTATAGTAAAGGGTATGAATACTTATGTTACATGTTATAGTAAAGGGTATGAATACTTATGTTACATGTTATAGTAAAGGGTATGAATACTTATGTTACATGTTATAGTAAAGGGTATGAATACTTATGTTACATGTTATAGTAAAGGGTATGAATATTTTTGTCACTGACGGATTATAGTTTTTACGTTTTATTAAGTTCTATAACATTCTGTTATTAAGTATTGAGAGCAGAATGATGGGAAAACACAAGAATCAACAGAACATAATGTAACAAAAGTGAAAGGGTCTGAAAACTTTCCCAATACCTTGTATAATAGTTGGTGTGAGGAGGAGGCGCAGATGATGGAACGGTGTTATTGGCTCCATCACAACTTTACATCCACAGAAGATGCCGAGGACTTTGCTGATTCCAGGTCTGAAGCTAAATTCACGGTTTGTTACCAGAACATTGAGGGACCTCAGATAACACAATAATAACTGAAAAGGGGAAATGTTCTGCAGCAAAGGGAGATGTTCTGCATGGTAACTGAGAGCAGGAGAAATGTTCTGCATGGTAACTTAGAGCAGGAGAGATGTTCTGCATGGTAACTGAGAGCAGGAGAGATGTTCTGTATGGTAACTCAGAGCAGGAGAGATGTTCTGCATGGTAACTGAGAGCAGGAGAGATGTTCTGCATGGTAACTCAGAGCAGGAGAGATGTTCTGCATGGTAACTCAGAGCAGGGGAGATGTTCTGCATGGTAACTCATAGCAGGAGAGATGTTCTGCATGGTAACTCAGAGCAGGAGAGATGTTCTCCATGGTAACTCAGAGCAAGAGAGATGTTCTGCATGGTATCATAGAGCAGGAGAGATGTTCTGCATGGTAACTCAGAGCAGGAGAGATGTTATGCATGGTAACTTAGAGCAGGAGAGATGTTCTGCATGGTAACTCAGAGCAGGGGAGATGTTCTGCATGGTAACTCAGAGCAGGGGAGATGTTCTGCATGTTAACTCACAGCAAGGGAGATGTTCTGCATGGTAACTTAGAGCAGGGGAGATGTTCTGCATGGTAACTCAGAGCAGGTGAGATGTTCTGTATGGTAACTCAGAGCAAGGGAGATGTTCTGCATGGTAACTTAGAGCAGGAGAGATGTTCGGCATGGTATCATAGAGCAGTAGAGATGTTCTGCATGGTAACTCAGAGCAGGAGAGATGTTCTGCATGGTAACTCAGAGCAGGAGAGATGTTTTGCATGGTAACTCAGAGCAGGGGAGATGTTCTGCATGGTATCAAAGAGCAGGAGAGATATTCTGCATTGTATTATAGAGCAGTAGAGATGTTCTGCATGGTAACTTAGAGCAAGGGAGATGTTCTGCATGGCAACTTAGAGCAGGAGAGATGTTCCGCATGGTGTCATAGAGCAGGAGAGATGTTCTGCATTGTATCATAGAGCAGTAGAGATGTTCTGCATGGTAACTCACAGCAAGGGAGAAGTTCTGCATGGTATCATAGAGCAGGAGAGATGTTCTGCATGGTAACTCAGAGCAGGAGAGATGTTCTGCATGGTAACTCAGAGCAGGAGAGATGTTCTGCATGGTAACTCAGAGCAGGGGAGATGTTCTGCATGGTATCAAAGAGCAGGAGAGATGTTCTGCATGGTATCAAAGAGCAGGAGAGATGTTCTGCATGGAAACTCGGAGGAGGGGAGATGTTCTGCATGGTAGCGTAGAGACATTCTATTGTTGTAAACTAACTCAGTGTTTTCCAAACAGTGTGTCTCCAGCTGTTGCAAAACTACAACTCCCAGCATGCTGGGAGATGTAGTTTTGCAACAGCTGGAGACACACTATTTGGAAAACATTGGACTAACTTTTGATCATGGTGATCTAGAGTAGTGAAATCGATGCTGCAGAGAACTCAGAAATTCATCATCAGCAATCAGCCAATCACAGTGCAGCTTCTTCTGCAATAATAGGTCTGTAATAACTTTGATGCCTTCAGTCACCTCAAGGGGGAGCTCCCTGCATACAGATTTAAAAAACTTAAAGGGGTATTCCAGGTAAAAACTTTTTTATTTTATTATATATATATATATATATATATATATATATATATATATATATATATCAGCTGGCTCCAGAAAGTTAAACAGATTTGTAAATTACTTCTATTAAAAAGAACAACTCAACTTCAGCAGCTCATAAGTACTGAAAGGATTAAGATTTTACAAATCTGTTTATCTTTCTGGAGCAGGTTGAAATACACCAAAAAGTTTTTTCCTGGATAACCCCCTTTAAAAAGAGCTATAACATAGATAAGTAGTAGGGTCTGTCTGGGGGACTGTGGGCAGGGGCAAACCCATCAAGTGCCCAGGACCCTCATCCCCAAAGCTAAAAGAAGTTTTAATGAGGGTCTGGGCCAAAAGGAAAATGACAGGAAGGTCAACCCAATCGTCTTGTCAAGCTGAAACAAAACGATAGAGGTAACTTTCCATGATTTGATTCACCCTCTCCACCTGCCTTGGCGTGGAGTCCCATCCTACAACATCGGAGGACCTGGAAAGAGCATTGGCTCTGATGTTCTTGTTAGCAGGGCGGAAATTAATGAAGAAATTAAATCTGGAAAAGAAAAGAGACCATCTAGCCTGGCGAGGATTCAATCCCTGAGCAGACTGGAGGTATAGGAAATTCTTATGGTCTGAATAAATGCTGACCGGATGAGAAGAACCTTCTAATAAATGTTGCCACTCTTCCAAGGCGAGCTTAATAGCAAGGAGTTCTCCATCTCCAATAGAGTAGTTCCTCTCTGCAGGCGAGAAAGTCTTACAAAAGAAACCACAGGTTACAATCTTGCCATTGGAGTTTTTCTACGGATGAAGCATCTACCTCTAAAGCAAAGGGTTTCTTAGGATCAGGTCTAGAAAGCAAGGAAGCAGAGGAAAATGCTGACTTTATGCGAGTGAAGGCCTCTGCGGCCTCAGGAGGCCAAGCCTTGGGGTTAGAGTTCTTCTTACTGAGAGCCACAATCGGAGCAATCAAGGAAGAGAAATGTGGAATAAACTGACGATAATAATAGGCAAATGCCAAAAAGCGTTGAATAGCCGTAGACCAGTAGGACGAGGCCAATCCAATACTGCAGTCAGCCAATCCAACTTGGAGAAGATCTTGGCACCCCGAAGATGATCAAAAAGTTCACAGATGAGAGGAAGGGGATAGCGATTTTTGATCGTGATCTTGTTAACACCCCTGTCGTCAATACAAGGACGGAGGGAACCATCCTTCCCTACAAAGAAGAAACCTGCTACGGCAGGTGAGGAGGATTTTCGGATAAATCCTTTTGGAGGTTCTCTTGGATATATTTTGCCATGGCTTGAGTCTCTGGAACAGATAAAGGGTAGATTCTTCCTCGAGGGGGCATGGTTCCAGGCTGTAAGTCAATGGGGCAGTCGTAGGGACGATGCGGAGGAAGGGTCTCGGCCTGCTTTTTGCAGAGTACGTCTGAAAAGTCTTGATATGGAAGAGGCAGACGAGGCTTAGGAGGAGGTAAAGAGACTGCTTTAGACTGGATTGGCACTAGACAGTGATTTTGGCACAACTGTCCCCAGTGAGTGATTTCACCAGATTTCCGGTCAAGTTGCAGAGAATGATGTTGAAGCTAAGGAAGACCAAGAAGAAGCTGTTCGAAGTACATTGAGGGAGCACATAGAACTACATTTTTTCCTTATGCATAACACCCACTTGCATGACGAGAGGTTCGGTGCGGAATAACACTGTAGAATTCAGGTTTTGTCCATTAACAGAGGTAATATACAAGGGCTTAGCAAGACGAATCACAGGAAAACGGTGTTTATGGACCAGGGAGGCATCAATGAAGTCTCCAGCAAAACCAAAGTCCAAAAAGGAAGAAGCAATGGAAAAAGTCTTGGCAGGAGTAAAAACGTGGAACGAAGTTATCAAAGAAGAAGAAGTAGAATTCAAACCCAGGGTCGTCTCTCTCACTTGTCCTAGGGGCAAGCATTTCCCGGTCGCTGAGGTCGTATAGAACAGTCTTTGAGAAAGTGCTCCGTACTGGCACAACATAAGCACAAGTTCGCATCGGGTTGACGGGATCTTTTCTGCTGCGTTAGGCGAGAGTAGTCCACCTGCATAGCCTCTTCGGCAGGAGGCAAAGAAGACAGAAGAGGTGGACGTTGAAACACGGTTGCCAGATGAGGATATCGCTGTGTTCGGGCAGGTTCTCTCTCCATACGAAGTTCTTCCTGCCTCTTGGCAAAACGCACATTAATTTGAGTGGCTAAATTAATTAGTTCATTCAGGGAAGATGGAGGATCTCATGCAGTGAGAGCATCCTTAATTCTACTGGACAGTCCTTTTTTGAATGTAGCACACAAGGCCTCGTCGTTCCAAGCCAGTTCAGAAGCAAGAGTGCGGAACTGAACCGCGTAGTCACCTACAGAGGAATTCCCTTGGCAGAGGTTCAGTAGAGCCGTCTCTGCAGCGGAGGCTCGTGTGGGTTCTTCAAATATACTGTGAAATTCTGCTTGGAAGGCCGGCAGGTTAGAGGAGACCATGTCATTACGATCCCAGAGAGGAGTAGCCCAGGCTTTACCGGACAATAGACTGACCACAAACGCCACCTTAGCTCCTTCCATCGGGAACTGATCCGCCATGAGTTCCAAATGCATAGAACACTGTGTCACGAAGCCTCTACACAACTTAGGATCACCTTCATACTTCATGAGTAAAGATAAATGAAGCTTGGATCCGGAAGGAGCTGCAGGAACAGGTGGAGAAACTGGAGCAGGTTGGAGCTGCAGTTGCTGTTGTTGCTGCTGTACGGCAAGAAGTTGTTACATCATGACAGACAACTGGGTCAGTTGTTGTGCCTGACGGGCTAACTGCTGCAACTGTTGAGCCATGATGGAGGAAAGGTCCAAAACTTCAGGCAGTGGCGCCTCAGCAGGGTCCATGGCCAGATCTTACTGTAAGACTCACGGCAGTAGGCTGTAACACACATGGTAGTAGTGGACCTGTGTGGTTGATGATGTGGGCCATGCGAGGGAGCGGAGCCTAAGGTGCAGCTGGTTTTCACCAGAGCGGCCGCAAAGCAGGATGGATTTGCTGCAGCAGCCGGCACCCAGGTTGCTACCCCTGGCATGACTCAACCACACAGGCGGCTGAGGAGATACGAGGCACAGGAGGAATAAGGCAAGTCGTGGTAAGGATAGCAGAAGGTCAGGGCAGGCGGTACAGGTGTGTGGTCAGGAACGAAGCAGGAGGTCTATAGGCAGGCGGCACAGGAGCAAGGTCAGGTCACGGAACAGAGGTATCAGGAACACGGCAAGGAAAGACGCAGAATAGCTTTCTCTAAGGCACAATGGCAAACAAAGATCCGGCAGTGAGTGGGAGGAAGTGCAGAAATTTATAACAAAGGTGCAGGTGAAGGTAATAATTGAGGGCACACTAGCCCTTTAAATCTTAGAACTCTGGCGTGTGCGCCCTAGGAGGCAGGGGGCATGCGCGCCGGGACTGCAGGAGCATGGACGGGACAGCAGGCAAGAGAGGTGAGTGACGGGCTGAGATTCGCATGCAGGCGCATCCCACGATGCGAATTCCAGCCCCACTGGCAGATGAGGACAGAGCAGGGGAGCGCTCACGGCCAGCGTGTTTGACCGGAGTGCCGGGCGTAACAGTACTTATATTCTTGTATATAGGAGGCAGTATTATAGCAGTTATATTCTTGTATATAGGAGGCAGTATTATAGTAGTTATATTCTTGTATATAGGAGACAGAATTATAGTAGTTATATTCTTGTATATAGGAGCAGTATTATAGTAGTTATATTCTTGTATATAGGAGCAGTATTATAGTGGTTATATTCTTGTGTATAGGAGCAGTATTATAGTAGTTATATTCTTGTATATAGGAGCAGTATTATAGTAGTTATATTCTTGTATATAGGGGCAGTATTATAGTAGTTATATTCTTGTATATAGGAGACAGAATTATAGTAGTTATATTCTTGTACATAGGGGGCAGTATTATAGTAGTTATATTCTTGTATATAGGAGCAGTATTATAGTAGTTATATTCTTGTATATAGGAGCAGTATTAAAGTAGTTATATTCTTGTATATAGTAGAAGCATTATAGTAGTTATATTCTTGTATATTGGGGCAGTATTATAGTAGTTATATTTTTGTATATAGGAGCAGTATTATAGTATTTATATTCTTGTATATAGAAGCAGTATTATAGTAGTTATATTCTTGTATATAGGAGCAGTATTATAGTAATTATATTCTTGTATATAGGAGGCATTATTATAGTAGTTATATTCTTGTATATAAGAGCAGTATTATAGTAGTTATATTCTTGTATATAGGAGCAGTATTATAGTAGTTATATTCTTGTATATAGGAGGCAGTATTATAGTAGTTATATTCTTGTATATAGGGGCAGTATTATAGTAGTTATATTCTTGTATATAGGAGCAGTATTATAGTAGTTATATTCTTGTATATAGGAGCAGTATTATAGTAGTTATATTCTTGTATATAGGAGCAGTATTATAGTAGTTATATTCTTGTATATAGTAGAAGTATTATAGTAGTTATATTCTTGTATATTGGGGCAGTATTATAGTAGTTATATTTTTGTATATAGGAGCAGTATTATAGTATTTATATTCTTGTATATAGAAGCAGTATTATAGTAGTTATATTCTTGTATATAGGAGCAGTATTATAGTAATTATATTCTTGTATATAGGGGGCAGTATTATAGTAGTTATATTCTTGTATATAGGAGCAGTATTATAGTAGTTATATTCTTGTATATAGGAGCAGTATTAAAGTAGTTATATTCTTGTATATAGTAGAAGCATTATAGTAGTTATATTCTTGTATATTGGGGCAGTATTATAGTAGTTATATTTTTGTATATAGGAGCAGTATTATAGTATTTATATTCTTGTATATAGAAGCAGTATTATAGTAGTTATATTCTTGTATATAGGAGCAGTATTATAGTAATTATATTCTTGTATATAGGAGGCATTATTATAGTAGTTATATTCTTGTATATAAGAGCAGTATTATAGTAGTTATATTCTTGTATATAGGAGCAGTATTATAGTAGTTATATTCTTGTATATAGGAGGCAGTATTATAGTAGTTATATTCTTGTATATAGGGGCAGTATTATAGTAGTTATATTCTTGTATATAGGAGCAGTATTATAGTAGTTATATTCTTGTATATAGGAGCAGTATTATAGTAGTTATATTCTTGTATATAGGAGCAGTATTATAGTAGTTATATTCTTGTATATAGTAGAAGTATTATAGTAGTTATATTCTTGTATATTGGGGCAGTATTATAGTAGTTATATTTTTGTATATAGGAGCAGTATTATAGTATTTATATTCTTGTATATAGAAGCAGTATTATAGTAGTTATATTCTTGTATATAGGAGCAGTATTATAGTAATTATATTCTTGTATATAGGAGGCATTATTATAGTAGTTATATTCTTGTATATAGGAGCAGTATTATAGTAGATATATTCTTGTATATAGGAGCAGTATTATAGTAGTTATATTCTTGTATATAGGAGCAGTATTATAGTAGTTATACTCTTGTATATAAGAGGCAGTATTATAGTAGTTATATTCTTGTATATAGTAGGCAGTATTATAGTAGTTATACTCTTGTATATAAGAGGCAGTATTATAGTAGTTATATTCTTGTACATGGTGGACGTATTATAGTAAACATATTATTGTACAAAGGGTGCAGTATTAAAGTAGTTGTCTTCTTGGTGGAAGTTTTTATCAATAAGTCTATATTTTAGGCTTATTGCCTTTATGTAAGAAGAAAAGAGTCCATAATGCACTATATTCTGAGGTGATGGTCTCTACCACAGCTGGTCCACTACCTGATATGCAGCCCTATGGTATGGTTATGAATAATGATAACTGGTGTGTTTTTTTTCAGGTGTCATCATTATATGTTTAGAACAACACCAGATAGTGTTCCCGGCCATGTCTTAAGCCAATGGAGATCAGCGGCTGATCAGTGATATCATCTAGATGACCTTTGTTTTATTTTCAAACACTTAAACATCCTTGACTTTACAGATTCCTGTGGAGTTCACTATATCATCGCTTCATGCTAAATTGTAGACGTTACACCTTTTATACACACAACTGCACACCTGCCTGGCTCGCCACATTTATAAGGTTTTCCATCTTCTTACTGGCTCAGTTTCTAAAGTGATGCACAATAAAATATATACAAGAGATAGACTTATATTTGTCTTATATTTTACACACAGCTGACTGGGAACAACCAACATCTCCTGTCGCACTCTGCATTCGATTTCAATCTCAAAGGAGCAGTATAATCTTTTCCATTGATACAGTTCATAGATCCCTTGTTGGTGGCCATGTTTTCTCTCCAGCTTACTAAGGCTCTGTCAGTTATATCCACTTTTTTTTTCTTTTTGTTTTTTCTACACTTTTAGACTTGTGTTGGATTTCTTTCCAACTTTGTGATGTAGAGAAGCATAGGCTATAGATACAATAATTTCCTTTTGTGTGTAAGGGAATGTTTCATGAAGCAGAACGTTCAGCTTTTTAAACATTGTTTAGTATCATATCTGGGATTTCTTGATTTTACCATTAGGTAATAAAACTGGTTCCAACATTGTGATCAGATCTTTTTTGGTTTGTTGTTTTTGAATAACTTTTAGGACAATCTCCGCTTCATCTTGGAAAAGTATTAGGTTGGAATGTCCATCCTGCCCCCCACCATAACCCACCTCTGCCATCCTCGGCATCAGCCAATGCCCCATCTCTCCAGCACTGGCTTCCTTCCCTCTCCTCCCTCCCCATCTTTTGTTCCTGTTCTAGGGGTGTCCAGTGTCTGTACTTGCAGGAGAGGAGGGTGTTTGTGCTCCGGTGGCGGTGGTGGTGGTGGTGGGGTGAGGTGGGCAGAGGTGGGCAGAGGTGTTGGCATGAGCTGCTTCTACCACTGCCATGTTCTTGTCCTGTTTTGAGCATTTTCTATGTTTCCTGTCTTTTGCAGTGAATCTTCAATCCCGAAACTGATGTCTTCCATCCTCCGCCTATATGTTCTCCTTTTTTTAACCTTCTTTATATTTGCCTTATATGTTACACAGAGCTGACTGGGAACAACCAACATCTCCTGTCACACTCTGCATTCAATTTCCATGACCTTTCCCTTTGATACAGTTGTTAGCTCTCTACTTGTCTCTAGTTTTCTCTCAATGACCCAGTCTACAGCTGGCTAAGGCTTTGTCAGGTCTTTCTGTTTTGTTTGTTTGTTTGTTTTCTTGTCTGTTTTTTCTTTTTAACACTTTTAGACTTGTATTGGATTCTTTATTCCTTTTTGGAATCTAGAGAAACATCTTTTATAGATACAATGATTTCCTTTCGTGTGTGTAAGGGAATGTCTCACGAAGCTGAATACTTTTAAATATTGATTAGTCTGGAATCTGGGATTTGTTGAATTTGCTATTAAGTGATATAACGGGTTGTAACGTTACGATCAGATCTTTTCGGGTTTGTTGCTTTTGAATACCTGCGGGGACGATCTTCTCAGCAACATCTCGGAGAAGTACGAGGTTGGAATGTCCATCCTGCCCCCTTGCCCATAACCCACCTCTGCCATCCTCGGCACCAGCCAATGTCCTATCTCTCCAGCACTGGTTTCCTTCCTTCCCTCTCCTCCCTCCCCATCTTTTGCTCCTGTTCTAGGGGTGTCCAGTGTCTGTACTTGCAGGAGAGGAGGGTTTTGTGCTCCAGTGGTGGTGGTGGTGATGGGGTGAGGTGCGCAGAGGTGTTGGCATGAGCTGCTTCTACCACTGCCATGTTCCTGTCCTGTTTTGAGCATTTTCTACGTTTCCTGTCTTTTGCAGTGAATTTTCAATCCTAAAACTGATGTCTTCCATCCTCCGCCTATATGTTCTCCTTTTTTTAACCTTCCCATTTTCTTTATACTTGCCTTATATGTTACACAGAGCTGAGTGGGAACAACCAACATCTCCTGTCACACTCTGCATTCAATTCCCATAACGTTTCCCTTTCATACAGTCGTTAGTTCTCGAGTTTTCTCTCAATGACCCAGTCTACAGCTGGCTAAGGCTTTGTCAGCTCTTTCTGTTTTTTTTTTTTGTTTAGTTTTTTTCTTCTTGCCTGTTGTTTTTTTTCTTTTTTACACTTTTAGACTTGTATTGAATTCTTTATTCCTTTTCGGAATCCGGAGAAACATCTGTTATAGATGCAATGATTTCCTTTTCGTGTGTGTAAGGGAATGTCTCACGAATCTGAATACTTAGCTATTAAATATTGTTTAGTCTGGAATCTGGGATTTGTTGAATTTGCTATTAAGTGATATAACGGGTTGTAACGTTACGATCAGATCTTTTCGGGTTTGTTGCTTTTGAATACCTGCGGGGACGATCTTCTCAGCCAACATCTCGGAGAAGTACGAGGTTGGAATGTCCATCCTGCCCCCTTGCCCATAACCCACCTCTGCCATCCTCGGCATCAGCCAATGTCCCATCTCTCCAGCACTGGTTTCCCTCCCTCTCCTGGGCTGGGTGTTGCGTGTAGTTCCCCCTCCCCATCTTTCGCTCCTGTTCTAGGGGGTGTCCAGTATCTCCTGTTCTAGAGGAGGGTGTCAGCGCTCGGGTGGTGGTGGTGGGGGTCTGAGCCGCTGCCATGTTCTCGTCCTGTACAGTGCTTGCCCACACATGCACTGGGTGGAGGTTGTAGTAGTAGTAGTAGTAGTGGTGGCGGCGGTGTCATGAGATGCTGCTGTGACTGGAGGAAGCATGAGAGCACACTTGCACTGTACTGCAGCATTGCTCTCCTCGCTCCCTGTGCTCCAGGCAGCCTGTGTGCAGTGGGGGAGGTGCTAGAGCACATCAAGCGGTGTAATTTTATACATTACTGAATCAGTGCAGGCGAATCCTGGAGGGACAGGGCTGCATCTTGGCTGTAGACTGCATCTGCTGCGCTCTCCCATCCAGCCATGCTCTGAGGAGAAGCCACCGTCTCTGTGCATTTCTGCTGCCGCTGCTGCTGTTGCCTTTCTCCCTGCATCTGGGTGACTAATAAACTCACTGTGGGATGGCTTTAGTAATGGAACCCATCAGCAAGTGGAGCGCCAAGCAAGTGGTGGACTGGATGAAAGGTAACGCTACCATTTTCTTCTGCTGGGTGATGCTGGGCATCTTGCAGCTGCAGACCCCTATCTGCATCCTGAGCTGCTGTGTGATCTGGCAAGTGCTGTGTGCATAGTGCCCCCATTTATCTGGGTGTAAACCGGCGTTTCCCAACCAGGGTGCAAAACTACAACTCCCAGCATGCCCGGACAGCCGAAGGCTGTCCGGGCATGCTGGGAGTTGTAGTTTTGCAACAGCTGGAGGCACCCTGGTTGTCAGATAAGCTGCTGCTGATGCCCCCCAAACACATAGGGGGGTAGGAATCCTGCATGCACCATGAGCAGGTCTTATGGATCAGCACCCTGGACAGCGCTCGTGACTATGGAATGGATACATTGTGGCAGCCAAGAAGCGTTTTTTATTTTTTTGGGGAAATACCTGGAAGTGACAGGAATAGTGGAGGTTGTTGTCGGGTCGGCGCTGGGTGATATAATAAGTAGCAGGTGATAATTGGCAGCTGCCGTCATTGGATACATGACATATCATATAGTGATTGCCGCCGCTGTCATTGGCTGCCGGGCTGTGTGGGAATCTCCAGCTCTCAGCACGGATTGTTACATACAGCAGTGTGGACAATGTATCCGGACGGGGCTCCGGCTATAGGGGGGACGGCGCTGTGGAATATGTTGGCGCTATATAAATATATATATATATATATATATATATATATATATATATAATAGAAATTGGAAATGACAGAATGTAGGTCACACGTCCGGCCAGAGGTCTGTGTGATGGATGTTAGGGACAAGGGGATACATTGCAGATGGTTTATATCTTCTATATACTTTATATATACACCTGAGTGCATGACCTGGGCTCCTGGATCAGATGATCAAATCGGGGGGGGGGGGGGGGGGGGGGGGTGTCCTTATACAATATGGACGATAAGGAAACAAACCTACAGGATCTATACTGTAGGATAAAGAGACGAAGATACATATAACCGTATACAGATCATACACACATTCGAAATACTATATATATATATATATATATATATATATATATATATATATATAGCTTGATAAAGACCAGGAGAGCTGGTTGAAACGTTGTTCTATTACACTCGTGCTTCTTTGATGGAATAAACCACTGTTTGGATTTTTCTTTCACTGATACATGTGTACTGCGGATATATATATATGTGCGTGTGATCTGATTATATATATACATATCTACAGTATATATCTATGTGTGATGTGTGATCGGATTATATTTATTTATATACAGTATATATATATATATATATATATATATATATATACAGTATACACTTATGTCTGATCTGATATTATATTTACATATACATGTGTATATATATATATACAGTATACATGTGTGATCTGATTATATATATATATACACATACATACAGTATACATCTATATGTGATCTGATTACATCTACAGTATACATTTGTGTGATCTGATATATTTACATATACATGTGTGTATATATATATATATATATATATACAGTATACATGTGTGATCTGATTCTATATACAGTATACATTTGTGTGATCTGATTCTATATATATATATATATATATATATATATATATATATATATATATACAAAATACATGTGATCTCGTTCTATATGTATACAGTATACATCTATCCATGTGTGGTGTGATCTCATTCTATATATGTGTGTGTGTATATATATATATATATGTTATATACACAGTATACATCCCTCTACGTGATCTGATTCTATATATATCTATACCGTATACATTTACATGTGATCTGGTTCCCATGATGTGGTTTTGGTAATAAGGAGGATGAGATCGTGTCCCCCCCTTTAATGATTCATTTCTTTGCTCCTGTCTGACATCTATATATTACTGTATAATATGGAGGATATAGATGTGTGAACCATCAGTCACAATCCCCCCCTCTCCTGGTGTCCTAGAGGTTTGGTCCAGGTGTCAGCAGCCACTTTGGTATCTGCCGGGAAATACTGTTCTGTAATGACATAGTATAAAGCAGTGTTTCCCAACCAGGGTGCCTCCAGCTGTTGCAAAACTACAACTCCCAGCATGCCCCGACAGCCGAAGGCTGTCCGGGCATGCTGGGAGTTGTAGTTTTGCAACAGCTGGAGGCACTCTGGTTGGGAAACACTGGTATAAAGTATACACTTAAAGGGGTACTCCGGTGGAAAACTTTTTTTTTTTTTTTTAAATCAACTGGTGCCAGAAAGTTAAACAGATTTGCAAAATACTTCTAATAAAAAAAATCTTAATCCTTCCAGTACTTATTAGCTGCTGAACACTACAGAGGAAATAATTTTCTTTTTGGAACACAGAGCTCTCTGCAGACATCACGAGCACAGTGCTCTCTGCTGACATCTCTGTCCATTTAAGGAACTGTCCAGAGCAGCATATGTTTGCTATGGGGATTTTCTCCTACTCTGGACAGTTCTTAAAATGGACAGAGATGTCAGCAGAGAGCACTGCGCTCGTGATGTCAGCAGAGAGCTCTGTGTTCCAAAAAGAAAATCATTTCCTCTGTAGTATTCAGCAGCTAATAAGTACTGGAAGGATTAAGATTTTTTTTTTAACAGAAGTCATTTACAAATCTGTTTACCTTTCTGCCACCAGTTGATTTAAAAAAAAAAAAAAAAAAAAGTTTTCCACCGGAGTACCCCTTTAATTTCATATTATAGTCTGTTATTGTGGTATTAATAATATTTTCTATTGTTTTATATGACATTATGTGACATTATATGACATTAGCTTCTCATGTACTATTTGCTCTTCATTTGCGCAGCTTTGTTTGTATATACATTACATGATCTATTTGCACAGATATGTGTTTACATTATATGGCATTATAGTAGATTATATGATATATTACGTATTATTTACTTTTTTTTAAGTGTGTGTGTATTTATTATCTTACTTTATATCACATGTAATATGTGCTGCATGCGCACAGTTACGCGTTTATATAGCGTTTATAATTTTTTTATCCCATGTAACATTTGCGCTGTGTGCACAGGTTTTTTGTGTCTGTGTCAAATGACACTTAAAGGGTTACTCCGGTGAAAAACTATTTTTTTTTTTAAATTAACTGGTGCCAGAAAGTTAAACAGATTTGTAAATTACTTCTATTTAAAAATCTTAATCCTTCCAGTACTTATCAGCTGCTGTATGCTCCACAGGAAGTTGTGTAGTTCTTTCCAGTCTGACCACAGTGCTCTCTGCTGACACCTCTGTCCAAGTCAGGAACTGTCCTAAGCAGAAGCAAATCCCCATAGCAAACCTATCCTGCGCTGGACAGTTCCTGACACGGACAGAGGCGGCAGCAGAGAGCACTGTGGACAGACTGGAAAGAACTACACAACTTCCTGTGGCGCATACAGCAGCTGATAAGTACTGGAAGGATTAAGATTTTTAAATAGAAGTAATTTACAAATCTGTTTAACTTCCTGGCACCAGTTGATTTAAAAAATATTGTTTTTCACCGGAGTACCCCTTTAAGGGTATTATATGATATCACTTGTAATGTTTGCTTTCTCTACAGAATTGTATTAAAAAGAAGTCTTCTATGGGGTTCACTATGTATAGTGTATGGTGGATGGAAAAAAATGTGGCACAAAATCTGGTCTGGATAAGGGGAGGGGGGTCTTCTCAATTTCGGAGAGTTTTCATTGCGTATGATATCATGCGTAGTATTTCTTCGCACAGATTTACATGTATAATATTATTACATTATAGCACATGATATATATCACTTGTATAAAACTGTTCTCGGCCTTTGCGCTAAACATATCGCCATATGCTGACCTGTGCGTTCTGGTTTCCATTGGTTTCTATTTCCTGCGCTGGGATCATGTGGTTCTAGTTTAATTCATAATATAGTGTTTGTACCTGTGTTTGATGGTGGTCTCGCAATTCTTCTACGTTTTTTGCCCCAAGGTTTTTCGTTAACAGCATCCAAAATGATGTCTCAGGTTTTCCCAGGTTGCAGTACGGCCCGAGACATTACATCACTAGTCAGGTGTTCAGAGGGAGCCTGTCTGTGCTTCAATGGGTGGAGCGACCGCTGGGTGGGAGGGAAATCATTCTTCAAGAATTAAAGATATGTCTGTGCTTCAATCACTAGTCAGATGTTCTTCAATGGGTGGAGCGACCGCTGGGTGGGAGGGAAATCATTCTTCAAGAATTAAAGATTTGCAACAACTGGAGGCACCCTGGTTAGAAAACACTGCTCTATTGCATTGAAGGGATCACAGATGTGTTTAAATGGGTGGGGTGGTTGATCTGTGGGAGGGAGAAAAGTGACCTCACACTTACAAACAAGGAATCATGGGACTTGTAGTTGGAGAAAGGGAACTCTAACAGGAAATAGCCAGTTCACAAAAAGATGGTCACAATGTTATGGTAACCTGACGACATTTAGCCCCAAGACAAGCGGGGATAATTCCTAAGCATGTCCATTACTGTTTGACAGGTACGTACTTAAATCACCTTGTGGTGGAGAACCCCTTTAATAACTAGGATGTGTTTGTGATAGAGGAGCGAGCGGAGAAAGGTCGCCCTGCGTAGGTGTCCCTGAGAGCCGGGTCACTGTCAGCCCAGGCAGCAAGGGGCATCCTACTTATATACAATGAATAAGCGAGATCAGAGCGCGGGGGCGGGGACAGTGGTATCCCAGCCAATCCTGCAGTATACACTTTAGCTCCACCCCTGCAGATCACAGATCTTTTTTTCATTAAATTTTTTCATCCTCGCCATCCACAGACCCATATGAGGGTTATTGTTTTTTTTCTGCAACCAATTGTCCTTCGCAACGACACCTTTCATTTTACCATAAAATGTACGGCACAACAAAAAAATTATTATTTGGGGCAATAAATTGCTAAAATAAAATAATGCAATTTTGCTACTTTTATTTGGGGGGGTGTCCTTTTTACGAAGCACACTTTACGGTAAAACTGGCATGTTCTCTTTATTCTGTGCTTCATTCCTATTAGAACGACACCTATCTTTACATATCTTTTCTATCATTAACAAAAAAAATATAAGTTTTGCTTTTTTGACTAAATAAATTTGTTTAAAATTGCCCTATTCTGACCCCTATAGCGTCCCTATTTTTCCATATATGGGGCTGTATGAGGGATCATTTTTTTGCGCCGTGATTTGTAGTTTTTATAGGTACTTTCTTTGCACATAGGTAACTTTTTTTTTTTTTTTTTAGCACTTTTTATACTGTTATTTCTTGCATGTAATGTGACCAAAAAATAGCAATTTTGTACTTTTGGCATTTGTACATTTATGTAACATTTACGCCGCTCACCGTGCAAAATCATTATTGTTAAATTTGAATATTTATGACATTTTCACCTGCGGCGATACCAAATATGTTTATTTTATTTAATTAATTAACTTTTGGTTTCTTTTTGTTTACATTTTTTTTTACTTTTTTGTAAAATTTGAAGGAGGGCTTATTTATATTTAATTTTAATTTTACTATTTATTAAAGGGGTACTCCGGTGAAAAACTTTTTTTTTTTTTTTTTTAAATCAACTGGTGCCAGAAAGTTAAACAGATTTGTAAATTACTTCTTCCTGTACTTATTAGCTGCTGAATACTACAGCAGAAATTCTTTTCTTTTTGAAACACAGAGCTCTCTGCTGACATCACGAGCACAGTGCTCTCTGCTGACATCTCTGTCCATTTTTAGGAACTGTCCAGGGTAAAAGGAAATCCCCATGGCAAACATATGCTGTTGTGGACAGTTCATAAAATGGACAGAGATGTCAGCAGAGAGCACTGTGCTCGTGATGTCAGCAGAGAGCTCTGTGTTTCAAAAAGAAAAGAATTTCTGCTGTAGTATTCAGCAGCTAATAAGTACAGGAAGGATTAAGGTTTTTTAATAGAAGTAATTTACAAATCTGTTTAACTTTCTGGCACCAGTTGATTAAAAAAAAATAAAAGTTTTTCACCGGAGTACCCCTTTAAGTCCCCATTGGAGACTTTTATTACCAATCTTTCCATTGCTATGACTGTTCAGTGCTCTGTGTGAATGCAGCTCTGGATGTGACAGCAGTATACAATGTTACTTTAGAAGAGTGTTTCCCAACCAGTGTGCCACCAGCTGTGGCAAAACTACAACTCCCAGCATGCCCGGACAGCCAATGGCTGTCCGGGCATGCTGGGAGTTGTAGTTTTGCCACAGCTGGAGGCACACTGGTTGGAAAGCACTGCTTTAGAAAATGTTTCACAGTATAAATGAACTTAAGCGAATACTTTGTTTAACCCTTTTTTTTATACTTTACTGTATCAGACGAATATTTGTTTGGACAATTCCACCATGCACATACACGCTCGGTTCAGGCAAGCGTTCATGTGTTCAAAATAAAGAAGAGGAGTAGTAAGCCGCTGCCAGACACCTTGAGTTAGCAGCTTAACTGTCTGCAAATAAAAGTATCAGGCAGATGAAATCCGACATGCCCCATCCTCTCCCCTAGGAGGCAGTAGGTAGTCGGCGGATTGTGCGGGTTTTGACGACCTCTTCCTATAGTATATGGCAGTTTTAGGAACGAGGCACCGTAGGTAGTGGCAGATGATCCTTGATGTCAGTTATAAAGAGTGTCTCCTGTGATGTGCGGCTCCTCGTGCTGCCGATGCCTCCGGCGCACTTTTAATAATCTCATTTTCTTATATAGTTTTCGTATCTGGAGTTTGTGAAAAGTTTCGACTGTGTGGGAGGAGGGGAGCGAAATCCGAATGAAGCCCCCGGGATGACATCTGTTCTCACAACAGGGCCGCCCTTATTTATAGGGAGAAGATGAGACAACAAGCGGGGCTGGGTGAAAATACTGGTGATAATACTATACATGTGGTGGTGTGTGGTGCAGGGCAGATGTTGTTACCCTAGGGGCAGATGGCATTAACCCCTTGTATTCGTGACGCCAGGGCATGGTTTAGCCTATAACCACCCGAAGGTATACCGCTGGATCCTGGGCTAGGCACGGGGGCAATAAAGACCCCGACGCCAAGTTACGGACAACGGTAGCTTTACTGAGGGTAGACAGATGGTTAAGTCGATACAGTTCAGCCAGGGACCACGGAGGGGACCAGTGACTCAGAGACCTTGAGGGCTTGCTGGGAGATGTAGTAGGTCACGTTGCTTAACAATTTTACAGAGACTGACTTGACTTGACTAATGATGGTTTAGCTTACTTGCACTTGACTGTGGCTGCAGAACTTGAATTTGAGGTCTCCAATACTCTGGACACACACACTAGCATTGACTAGCAGGGAGCCCATAGGTCGCCCCTGGAATCACCTGGTCCTCTGTACCTCCTGGGTAACCATCCCATGGTATATCACATGATATAACTCTTAAAGTAATAACACATTTTATACAGTACAACATATTTACAATGGGGAAACGAATGCAGGTGGCCCTGGGGACACTGAAGGATGCTGCCTGACAGGGCAGTGAAGGTACGGGGTAACATCTCCCATACTGGGCCACCACAAACTCCCCCTCTTAATTAAAGTTGTCCTCGATGCCGCTGTCTTGGCTGTGAGGTCTTTAACGGGTACATCGACAACCCACTTAGAGTAGTGATCCACCGGACTGGGTGGGAGACAACTTGACATGGTCTAGCGCTAACAACTGGTTAGGCCTTTCACTCTGAATGGAATGGAGGGGTGCTTTTGCATCCTTGCGCACATTCTTGGTGACATTACAGACTGCACAATCACTGCACCATTTCTCAGTGTCGCTCTGCATTCCGATCCAACAGAATCTGCTCCTGGCAGTAGCTTTGGTCTTGTGTACTCCAAAGTGTCCTGACTGATCATGGTATACGTTGAGGACCATCGCCACGTCTCTTCGGGGAACCAGAATCTGATGAAGTCGATCAACAGAGACCGTTTCGAAAGAATTTCGGTACAACAGTCCCTTGTGCACAAACAGTCGCTTCCTCTGTTGCCACGGACATTTCAGCTCATAGCCACACTGGGCCCTGGGTAGACAAGTTGGTACCTTTTTTGCCAGCAGGCAGTCCAACAGATTCCCCATGACTCGGCTTTTGTCTTGAAGAGTCTTCCAGGTGTATAGGTCTTCTTGAACCTTTTTGGACCTGGGTTCGTCATCCCTGAGGGTGGTCACAACGTTTTGGTTCATGAACCGTTGATAAAATGGGGGCATCTCCACGTCTTCCCACATGTCTTCGACAGGGAGTTCTTCGCCTGGGGTCATCCGAGACAGTACATCGACATTGACATTCGACTTGACGCTTCTGTACTTGATGGTGAAACTGTAAGTTTCTAATCTTGAAGCCCAATGTTGTTCGATGGCACCCAACTTGGCAGTGTTCAGGTGGGCCAACGGGTTATTATCCGTGTAGACAGTAAATGGCGTGGCAGCCAAGTAGTCTTTGAACTTTTTGGTCACGGCCCATACCAGGGCGTGAAGTTTTAACTTGAATGAGCTGTAGTTTGCATCATTCTTCTCAGCTCCGTGCAGGTTACGACTGGCATAGGCAACTACTCACTCCTGTCCTTCCTGGACTTGGAACAGAACAGCTCCCAGACCTTCGAAACTGGCATCAGTATACCGCCGGAATGGCTGACTGTAGTCTGGATACACCAAGATGGGTGGTTCTGTCAGCAGATGTTTAAGAGCTCGGAACACTGTCTCTCTTCGGCCCATTCAACAGGTAGTTTCCCATAGTAGTTCTCCTTTGCCGTACCCCGTAAGAGAGCTGTGAAGTTTTCTGCAATCTGGGTGAAGTGGGGAATGAAGCAGCGGTAGTAGCCGGCAAATCCCAGGAAGCTCCAGACATCTTTCACCGTACGTGGGGTTGGCTAGTTTTTGACAACTTCCACCTTTTCAGGATAGGGCTGGACTCCCTCAGCGCTGACAACAGGACCCTGGTAGTGGACCTGAGGTTTAAGCAAGGGACACTTTGACGGCTTGATATTCAGCCCATGCTTGATCAGGACTTGGAAGACGTCTGACAGATGACGGAGGATTTCCTGGTAGGACTTTGACTATACAATGACATTGTCCAGGTACAGTAGGACACTTTGAAAATGTAAATGTCCCAGGAACCTTTCCATCAGATGCTGGAACATAGCAGGGGCATTGCACAGCCCAAACGGCATACTTTTAAACTCGAACAATCCCATGGGTGTCATAAAGTCGGTCTTCTCCCGGTCTTCCACGGCCATGGGCACTTGCTAATATCTGCTGGTTAAGTCCAGGGTGGAGAAGTAAGCAGCAGACCCTAGGGATGTGAGTGACTCCTTGATCCTTGGCAGAGGATAAGCATCCTTATGTGTGACATTGTTCCTATAGTCAACACAAGCAGATGGTTCAGTCTTTTTTCTTGACCAGGACAAGTGGCGCCACCTAGGGGCTCTTTCATGTCGGCCAGCATCTTCTTGACAGTCTGATACATGCCTAGTGCGACTGGGCGTTGTCTTTCCTTGATCGGTGGGCTGTCACCTGTGAGGATCATGGATGTATGCCCAAAATTTGTAGGGTGTTTACTAAAAGCTTCATGGTACATTTTGGTGACATTGATGACTCCCTTGACTTGGTCCCTTGGGGCAGTGCCACCAGACGTTCTGTTAAGATGTCCTTTGACTCCATGAGATACAACTGGACTACTGGGGTGTATTTAGGTAACACAGTAGCAGCATCAGACAGGTTGACTAACAGGACGGGAACTCTCCCGTTGGTAACGACGACAAGGCTTCTCGCAGCTCTAACAAGAGGGTGGTCTTCTAGTTGCAGAGGCACTAGCAGGGCTTGATGGTTTCTATTCTTGACTCCAGGACGTGCACTACACCACACATAGTCTCTGTGTTGGGTTGCAAAATCACCGACCGGATGTGTTGTACTCAAACTCTGCAGATTTCACCTTGCTTGTTGACAAACTTCTGCTCCGCTTGTAGAACTTTCAAGTGGTGCTGCGCAGCCGGCTGGCCTGAAGGGGACATATGAGGAATAGAGGCATGCAAGGCATCTACTATTTCAACAAAACAGTTTTTCCTAATGTTCATCCCCTGTATAAATTCAGCAGACCCCTTATCTGTCACATTAGTTACACTCACTCCCTGCCTGCTAAGTACATGCTCTCCCAACTGGATGGTTGGCTCCCAGTATCCATGTCTGGGGACTGGTTGCCCATTACCCGCAACTACTCTGAAGTTAACATCATCCGGTTCACACAATAAACTAGCATCCCAATGCCAATAGAAAACATATAGATATAGAATACTATATATACAATACTGGACAGGAGGCTAATACTACTACTAATATATATGTACAACTGGTTTAAGTTATATATCTCCTGTATATAGTGATATGGACCATGCTGGTATAACCTGGTATATACTGTATATAATTATATATGTACAGCTGGTATAAGTTATATATCTCCTGTATATAGTGATATGGACCATGCTGGTATAACCTGGTATAAACTGTATATAATTATATATGTACAGCTGGTATAAGTTATATATCTCCTGTATATAGTGATATGGACCATGCTGGTATAACCTGAGTATATACTGTATATAATTATATATGTACAGCTGGTATAAGTTATATATCTCCTGTATATAGTGATATGGACCATGCTGGTATAACCTGGTATATACTGTATATAATATATATGTACAGCTGGTATAAGTTATATATCTCCTGTATATAGTGATATGGACCATGCTGGTATAACCTGGGTATATACTGTATATAATATATATGTACAGCTGGTATAAGTTATATATCTCCTGTATATAGTGATATGGACCATGCTGGTATAACCTGGGTATATACTGTATATAATATATATGTACAGCTGGTATAAGTTATATATCTCCTGTATATAGTGATATGGACCATGCTGGTATAACCTGGTATATACTGTATATAATATATATGTACAGCTGGTATAAGTTATATATCTCCTGTATATAGTGATATGGACCATGTTGGTATAACCTGGTATATACTGTATATAATTATATATGTACAGCTGGTATAAGTTATATATCTCCTGTATATAGTGATATGGACCATGCTGGTATAACCTGGTATATACTGTATATAATATATATGTACAGCTGGTATAAGTTATATATCTCCTGTATATAGTGATATGGACCATGCTGGTATAACCTGGGTATATACTGTATATAATTATATATGTACAGCTGGTATAAGTTATATCTCCTGTATATAGAGATATGGACCATGCTGGTATAACCTGGGTATATACTGTATATAATATATATGTACAGCTGTTATAAGTTATATATCTCCTGTATATAGTGATATGGACCATACTGGTATAACCTGATATATACTGTATATAATTATATATGTACAGCTGGTATAAGTTATATATCTCCTGTATATAGTGATATGGACCATGCTGGTATAACCTGGGTATATACTGTATATAATTATATATGTACAGCTGGTATAAGTTATATATCTCCTGTATATAGAGATATGGACCATGCTGGTATAACCTGGTATATACTGTATATAATATATATGTACAGCTGGTATAAGTTATATATCTCCTGTATATAGTGATATGGACCATGCTGGTATAACCTGGTATATACTGTATATGATATATATATATGTACAGCTGGTATAAGTTATATATCTCCTGTATATAGTGATATGGACCATGCTGGTATAACCTGGTATATACTGTATATAATATATATGCACAGCTGGTATAAGTTATATATCTCCTGTATATAGTGATATGGATCATGCTGGTATAACCTGTATATACTGTATATAATTATATATGTACAGCTGGTATAAGTTATATATCTCCTGTATATAGTGATATGGATCATGCTGGTATAACCTGTATATACTGTATATAATTATATATGTACAGCTGGTATAAGTTATATATCTCCTGTATATAATTGTTTATATTATTATAATTTATCTTCTCCTCCTAGTGATGATATTATGTAGTTATATGGGATTTGCTGAGTATACAGGATCTGTGCTCTTTATTGGGGTCTTTCTCTGTTACGTTGATGATACTCCGGACCCCCGGGATTTCTCCGCTCGCTGATTCTACTATAATGTGGCTCTGGGGTCGGGTTAATTGTCCTTCTTGTTATTTGCTATCGTTATCTTTATTCCCTTTAGTCTCTTATGGTCTCTTCTTTTATTGTGTAATTTCCCTATAGAGGGTTAATCACCATTAATATGTCCGTCTTCTCATATCACCCGAGCTGATCTTAATGACAGGGGCAGAACCTTCATGTATGGGGCTATTCTTTCTCTTAGTAGCCCCCTGGCACAGGAAAGGGTGTGAGTGGCTTCCCCACATGGCTGGACACGGTATTGCTGATGAGTCATTGCCGCCATCTTGATGCATATCGTACTATGGTGGGTTCTCTATCTTGTGGCCACTCAAAATCATCCCTCTATAGCAGTGGTCTGCAAACTGTGCACCTCCAGCTGTTGCAAAACTACAGCTCCCAGCATGCCCGGACAGCCAACGGCTGTCCGGGCACGCTGGGTGTTGTAGTTTTGCAACAGCTGGAGGTCCACGGTTTGGAGACCACTGCTCTATTGTCTTCTCGGATCCATCTGTCTCACATCTGATCCATAGCTCTGGATCAGGTAATCCTATAGACTGGGTGGAATCCTATTCCCTGTCTTATGCAGTTCTGTGCGGATTATAGTGTATGCGCTGTGAGCCTGTACCTTGTATTTCTAGTTCTTTGGTTCTTATATTTGTTACTGTGTTCTCAGGTTGCTTTTCTTTATGTTTTTATGTTCTTGATATTTGTATTTTGAAGTTGCTACAATGTTATTTAGTCTTTTCAACATTTTAGTTTTCGCCTCTGGTTTGCTTCCCTGGGTCCTAGAGCCGCCCTGTTGTTTCTACACAAAATTTTTATAGGAAAATTTGCAGTGACTGAGAGGATTCGTTTGGCTGGTGTTAAAAAAAATAGACTTTGTGTTTTTTTTTTTTTTTTGCCCATGCACACTAAGAATTATTGGTCCTTCAGCACTATCTGTTTTATTCCAGCACAGCTACACTAATGTGTTTCACTACTGTAACTGGCCCGCAGCTGGGGACCCCCACAATCTGTCATTGCGCTTCCACCTTTGTGAGCACTCCGCAGCGCTGGAGGCTCTGAGTGTGCAGCGTGACGACCACGGGGCCGGAGAATCATGACTTCATGACTCTGCCCCCGAGTGGCGTCACGCCCAATCCTATAGACTTGCATTAAGGGGGTGGGATGTGACATCACACGGGGGGGGGGGGGGGTGATGTCACGCTGCACACTCGGATTCTCCAGCGCTGCGGAGAGCTCGCAAAGGTGGGTGCTTGACCCACGCGATCATACATCTTATCCCCTATCCTTTGGATCGGGGATAAGATGTATTAGGGCCGGAGGACCCCTTTAAACATCTTTCTAAATGACGGAATACTGTTCTGTACTCACTCCAGAGTGTAATTACCTACAAAACACCTAAAAAGCTAAATGTAAATAAATAATTCAACTATTATACTTCCTTATGAATGTATATACCTTTATTTATATTAATTGTCATTAGAGATGAGCGAACTTACAGTAAATTTGATTCGTCACGAACTTCTCGGCTCGGCAGTTGATGACTTATCCTGCATAAATTAGTTCAGCCTTCAGGTGCTCCGGTGGGCTGGAAAAGGTGGATACATTCCTTGGAAAGAGTCTCCTAGGACTGTATCCACCTTTTCCAGCCCACGGGAGCACCGGAAAGCTTAACTAATTTATGCAGGATAAGTCATCAACTGCCGAGCCGAGAAGTTCGTGACGAATCAAATTTACTGTAAGTTCGCTCATCTCTAATTGTCATCTTTTCTGCATTGTTACCAACCCTGTGTTCTTTCACAGCCTATACCTTTTGAGGTGTTGACTCAGTCCACCATCTTTACGTGATTACGTATATCCACTTTGGCGTGTTTTCTTACATGTGTGGGGAGGGCAGGTGCTCATTATCTTTTTATGTATTTTTTTATGTGTTTATTTACACTTTCAATAAAGAACTATGTTCCAATTTTTTTTAAATATGTTTAACATTGCAATTTTTTTTGTGTGTGATTATTATCAGCCTTGTTGCAGTTTGCATGGTAGATCACAATATTAGTTGATCTACAGGTTCAAAATTTTTTGGTGATTTTGTATATACATGCTTGAAAAAGGCTCCATGGACATGAGAAAATAAATTCACATATTTTTTGGCGCTAGAGTGCTGCGCCATTGTTGTGGGCCCCATTCCGCTGAATGGATATAGTTCGAGTTTTGGAACAAGCGGTTCTTAGCACCAACATAAATTCTCGTACGTGGAGAAGCCGAGTCTGTGCGCGCGGCACAAGTTCTGCTAATTTCTTCTACGAACATTTATGGAGCAATAAAATGAAAATACTCCTCACTTATCACCGCAGCCGCGCCTGTAAGTGGCACATACGTCTTGGGGAAATTTGATCGGCTCTTACGAAACAGAAGCCGAAGCGATTATATTATTTATCAAAAAATGTTTTTTCAATTCCTCGGCTCGTATTCATCGTGAATTCCACTTTCCGCTACTGAAATGTCACCGCTGGGTTTACGGGCTTCTGTGAAATCTGTCCTGTTGTGTTTGGATATGAGAGAGAAATGTAAATTGTCGGCCCAGCGGGCGAAGGCTCATGATACAGGCCGTTCTGTGCGCCGTTTCATAGATATAGCAACTCAGCAATGCATGATGGGGGATGTAGTGCAGTCTCTAAGACGGTATTAAATAGGATAAACCTGAGAGCGCTCGACAAGTAATTACTGAAGTAATATACATCTAATACCGTGATAAGTATGAAGACCACGAGTCCGACACTTACCGTTATTCTGCAGCATTCAATTTAGTGTAAGAGGAAGAATACTGCACCAAATAGGCAAAGTGTAACTTATGGCCAAAATACTGCCTCTATATAATAAGTAACACTATAATAGTGGTCCCCATGTGCCAGAATAAAATCCCTATAATACTTCTCCATATTTAATAAGTAACAAACTACTATTATAAAAAAAAGTACTATAATACTGCCTTCTATATACAAGAATATAACTACTATAATACTGCCCCTATATACAAGAATATAACTACTATAATACTGCTCCTATATACAAGAATATAACTACTATAATACTGCTCCTATATACAAGAATATAACTACTATAATACTGCTCCTATATACAAGAATATAACTACTATAATACTGCCCCTATATATAAGAATATAACTACTATAATACTGCCTCCTATATACAAGAATATAACTACTATAATACTGCCCCTATATATAAGAATATAACTACTATAATACTGCCTCCTATATACAAGAATATAACTACTATAATACTGCTCCTATATACAAGAATATAACTACTATAATACTGCCCCTATATATAAGAATATAACTACTATAATACTGCTCCTATATATAAGAATATAACTACTATAATACTGCTCCTATATACAAGAATATAACTACTATAATACTGCTCCAATATACAAGAATATAACTACTATAATACTGCTCCTATATACAAGAATATAACTACTATAATACTGCCCCTATATACAAGAATATAACTACTATAATACTGCCTCCTATATACAAGAATATAACTAATATAATACTGCTCCCATATACAAGAATATAACTACTATAATACTGCTCCTATATACAAGAATATAACTACTATAATACTGCTCCTATATACAAGAATATAACTACTATAATACTGCTCCTATATACAAGAATATAACTACTATAATACTGCTCTTATATACAAGAATATAACTACTATAATACTGATCCTATATACAAGAATATAACTACTATAATACTGCCTCCTATATACAAGAATATAACTACTATAATACTGCTCTTATGTACAAGAATATAACTACTATAATACTGCCCCTATATACAAGAATATAACTACTGCAATACTGCTCCTATATACAAGAATATAACTACTATAATACTGCCTCCTATATACAAGAATAAAACTACTATAATACTGCTCCTATATACAAGAATATAACTACTATAATACTGCCTCCTATATACAAGAATATAACTACTATAATACTGCCTCCTATAAACAAGAATATAACTACTATAATACTGCTCTTATGTACAAGAATATAACTACTATAATACTGCTCCTATATACAAGAATATAACTACTATAATACTGCCCCCTATATACAAGAATATAACTACTATAATACTGCTCCTATATACAAGAATATAACTACTATAATACTGCTCCTAAATACAAGAATATAACTACTATAATACTTCTACTATATACAAGAATATAACTACTATAATACTTCTACTATATACAAGAATATAACTACTATAATACTGCCTCCTATATACAAGAATATAACTACTATAATACTGCCCCCTATGTACAAGAATATAACTACTATAATACTGCTCCTATATACAAGAATATAACTACTATAATACTGTCTCCTATATACAAGAATATAACTACTATAATACTTCTACTATATACAAGAATATAACTACTATAATACTTCTACTATATACAAGAATATAACTACTATAATACTGCTCCTATATACAAGAATATAACTACTATAATACTGCCTCCTATATACAAGAATATAACTACTATAATACTGCTCCTATATACAAGAATATAACTACTATAATACTGCCTCCTATATACAAGAATATAACTACTATAATACTGCCCCTATATACAAGAATATAACTACTGTAATACTGCCTCCTATATACAAGAATATAACTACTATAATACTGCCCCTATATGCAAGAATATAACTACTATAATACTGCTCCTATATACAAGAATATAACTACTATAATACTGCCTCCTATATACAAGAGTATAACTGCTATAATACTGCCTCCTATATACAAGAATATAACTACTATAATACTGCCCCTATATATAAGAATATATCTACTATAATACTGCTCCTATATACAAGAATATAACTACTATAATTCTGCTCCTATATACAAGAATATAACTACTATAATACTGCCTCCTATATACAAGAATATAACTACTATAATACTGCCCCTATATATAAGAATATAATTACTATAATACTGCTCCTATATACAAGAATATAACTACTATAATACTGCTCCTATATACAAGAATATAACTACTATAATACTGCTCCTATATACAAGGATATAACTACTATAATACTGTCTCCTATATACAAGAATATAACTACTATAATACTGCTCCTATATACAAGAATATAATTACTATAATACTGCTGCTATATACAAGAATATAACTACTATAATACTGCTCCTATATACAAGAATATAACTACTATAATACTGTCCCCTATATACAAGAAAAAGTAAAAGCATCTGAAGCAGTGTTTCCCAACTTGGGTGCCTCCAGCTTTTGCAAAACTACAACTCCCTGCATGCCCGGACAGCCAACGGCATGCTAGGAGTTGTAGTTTTGCAACAGCTGGAGACACCCTAGTTGGAAATCACTGGTCTGAGAACTTTCCGAATATGTTGCATGTAGGAGAATATCTTAAATGCTTTAGAGAAATTAAATAGAAGATAGTAATTGGATTCCATTAAGTGTCTTCGCTGATTTCTCTATTTCGCAAATCATATCAATGTCAGGAGACGAGCGCGGTTCTGTGGTAGTTTTGGTCAGTGATTATATTACGAATGTATTACATGAGGATGAAGAGCGGATGATTATATTTGTGATTTCCTCTCGTCTTCTGTCTTGTCCCAGGTCTATACAGTATTTATACCGTGCATTCATCCCTGAATGTGCCAAAAGAAAAAAAAAATATATATATTTTTCTAATTCAGAATAACAAAAATGAAGATCCTTATTAATTTAGTTGATATCCCTGTGTAGTGTCGATGCATAGTGCAGGTGTTAGTCCAGGTTTTTGGTGCAGGTTTGTAGTGCATGTGTGTAGTGTAAGTTTGTAATCCAGGTGTGTAGTGCAGGTCTGTAGAGCAGGTGTGTAGTGTTGGTGTGTAGTGCAGGTGTGTAGTGTTGGTGTGTAGTGCAGGTGTGTAGTGTTGTTGTGTAGTGTTGTTGTGTAGTGTTGGTGTGTAGTGCAGGTGTGTAGTGTTGTTGTGTAGTGTTGGTGTGTAGTGCAGGTGTGTAGTGTTGGTGTGTAGTGCAGGTGTGTAGTGTTGTTGTGTAGTGTTGGTGTGTAGTGCAGGTGTGTAGTGTTGGTGTGTAGTGCAGGTGTGTAGTGTTGGTGTGTAGTGTTGTTGTGTAGTGTTGTTGTGTAGTGCAGGTGTGTAGTGTTGGTGTGTAGTGCAGGTGTGTAGTGCAGGTGTGTAGTGTTGTTGTGTAGTGTTGGTGTGTAGTGCAGGTGTGTAGTGTTGGTGTGTAGTGTTGGTGTGTAGTGCAGGTGTGTAGTGTTGTTGTGTAGTGTTGTTGTGTAATGCAGGTGTGTAGTGCAGGTGTGTAGTGTTGTTGTGTAGTGTTGGTGTGTAGTGCAGGTGTGTAGTGTTGGTGTGTAGTGCAGGTGTGTAGTGTTGTTGTGTAGTGCAGGTGTGTAGTGTTGTTGTGTAGTGTTGGTGTGTAGTGCAGGTGTGTAGTGTTGGTGTGTAGTGTTGGTGTGTAGTGCAGGTGTGTAGTGTTGGTGTGTAGTGCAGGTGTGTAGTGTTGTTGTGTAGTGCAGGTGTGTAGTGTAGGTGTGTAGTCCAGGTGTAACAGTCGAGTTGTGTACTGCAGGTGTGTATTGCAGGTTACTTTTGTTCTTAAAAAAGTTTAGTTTTTTTTTTTTTAAAGAGGCTGTGTGTTTCACTTTAAGAAACTGCTACAATATGTTGTTTGTTATTGCTCTGTGTATATTATCTTAATGTCTTGTATACATATATATGTTATACTGTATTAATGTGGCAAAGTTCCATGTCGTTATCCTGCACATTGAGGCTTTTGGTTGCTTGGACTGAACCTTTTGTGCCTCCAATGTCTGTCCCTATAACTTGTAGTGAGAACATTGTTGTTTCAGGGGTCATCTAGTCCAGACTATAACGGGAGATCAGCTGATTTAATATCTGTGTGATGGTAACACTGCTCTGAGGTCTGTGTGATGGTAACACTGCTCTGAGGTCTGTGTGATGGTAACACTGCTCTGAGGACTGTGTGATGGTAACACTGCTCTGAGGTCTGTGTGATGGTAACACTGCTCTGAGGTCTGTGTGATGGTAACACTGCTCTGAGGTGTATGTGATGGTAACACTGCTCTGAGGTCTGTGTGATGGTAACACTGCTCTGAGGACTGTGTGATGGTAACACTGCTCTGAGGTCTGTGATGGTAACACTGCTCTGAGGACTGTGTGATGGTAACACTGCTCTGAGGACTGTGTGATGGTAACACTGCTCTGAGGTCTGTGATGGTAACACTGCTCTGAGGTCTGTGTGATGGTAACACTGCTCTGAGGTCTGTGTGATGGTAACACTGCTCTGAGGACTGTGTGATGGTAACACTGCTCTGAGGACTGTGTGATGGTAACACTGCTCTGAGGTATATGTGATGGTAACACTGCTCTGAGGACTGTGTGATGGTAACACTGCTCTGAGGTGTGTGTGATGGTAACACTGCTCTGAGGTCTGTGTGATGGTAACACTGCTCTGAGGTCTGTGTGATGGTAACACTGCTCTGAGGTCTGTGTGATGGTAACACTGCTCTGAGGTCTGTGATGGTAACACTGCTCTGAGGTGTATGTGATGGTAACACTGCTCTGAGGTGTATGTGATGGTAACACTGCTCTGAGGTGTGTGTGATGGTAACACTGCTCTGAGGTCTGTGATGGTAACACTGCTCTGAGGTCTGTGTGATGGTAACACTGCTCTGAGGACTGTGTGATGGTAACACTGCTCTGAGGACTGTGTGATGGTAACACTGCTCTGAGGTCTGTGTGATGGTAACACTGCTCTGAGGTGTGTGTGATGGTAACACTGCTCTGAGGTGTGTGTGATGGTAACAATGCTCTGAGGTCTGTGTGATGGTAACACTGCTCTGAGGTCTGTGTGATGGTAACACTGCTCTGAGGACTGTGTGATGGTAACACTGCTCTGAGGTGTATGTGATGGTAACACTGCTCTGAGGTCTGTGTGATGGTAACACTGCTCTGAGGTGTATGTGATGGTAACACTGCTCTGAGGACTGTGTGATGGTAACACTGCTCTGAGGTCTGTGTGATGGTAACACTGCTCTGAGGACTGTGTGATGGTAACACTGCTCTGAGGACTGTGTGATGGTAACACTGCTCTGAGGTCTGTGTGATGGTAACACTGCTCTGAGGTCTGTGTGATGGTAACACTGCTCTGAGGTCTGTGTGATGGTAACACTGCTCTGAGGTGTGTGTGATGGTAACAATGCTCTGAGGTCTGTGTGATGGTAACACTGCTCTGAGGTCTGTGTGATGGTAACACTGCTCTGAGGTGTGTGTGATGGTAACAATGCTCTGAGGTCTGTGTGATGGTAACACTGCTCTGAGGACTGTGTGATGGTAACACTGCTCTGAGGTGTATGTGATGGTAACACCGCTCTGAGGTGTATGTGATGGTAACACTGCTCTGAGGTCTGTGTGATGGTAACACTGCTCTGAGGTATATGTGATGGTAACACTGCTCTGAGGACTGTGTGATGGTAACACTGCTCTGAGGTCTGTGTGATGGTAACACTGCTCTGAGGTCTGTGTGATGGTAACACTGCTCTGAGGTCTGTGTGATGGTAACACTGCTCTGAGGTGTATGTGATGGTAACACTGCTCTGAGGTCTGTGTGATGGTAACACTGCTCTGAGGTCTGTGTGATGGTAACACTGCTCTGAGGTCTGTGTGATGGTAACACTGCTCTGAGGTCTGTGTGATGGTAACACTGCTCTGAGGTCTGTGTGATGGTAACACTGCTCTGAGGTCTGTGTGATGGTAACACTGCTCTGAGGTCTGTGATGGTAACACTGCTCTGAGGTGTATGTGATGGTAACACTGCTCTGAGGTCTGTGTGATGGTAACACTGCTCTGAGGTCTGTGTGATGGTAACACTGCTCTGAGGTCTGTGTGATGGTAACACTGCTCTGAGGTGTGTGTGATGGTAACACTGCTCTGAGGTCTGTGTGATGGTAACACTGCTCTGAGGTCTGTGTGATGGTAACACTGCTCTGAGGTGTATGTGATGGTAACACTGCTCTGAGGTCTGTGTGATGGTAACACTGCTCTGAGGTGTGTGTGATGGTAACACTGCTCTGAGGACTGTGTGATGGTAACACTGCTCTGAGGTCTGTGTGATGGTAACACTGCTCTGAGGTCTGTGTGATGGTAACACTGCTCTGAGGTCTGTGTGATGGTAACACTGCTCTGAGGACTGTGTGATGGTAACACTGCTCTGAGGACTGTGTGATGGTAACACTGCTCTGAGGTGTATGTGATGGTAACACTGTTCTGAGGTCTGTGTGATGGTAACACTGCTCTGATGACTGTGTGATGGTAACACTGCTCTGAGGTCTGTGTGATGGTAACACTGCTCTGATGACTGTGTGATGGTAACACTGCTCTGAGGTGTGTGTGATGGTAACACTGCTCTGAGGTCTGTGTGATGGTAACACTGCTCTGAGGTCTGTGTGATGGTAACACTGCTCTGAGGACTGTGTGATGGTAACACTGCTCTGAGGTGTGTGTGATGGTAACACTGCTCTGAGGTCTGTGTGATGATAACACTGCTCTGAGGTCTGTGTGATGGTAACACTGCTCTGAGGACTGTGTGATGGTAACACTGCTCTGAGGTGTGTGTGATGGTAACACTGCTCTGAGGTCTGTGTGATGATAACACTGCTCTGAGGTCTGTGTGATGGTAACACTGCTCTGAGGTCTGTGATGGTAACACTGCTCTGAGGACTGTGTGATGGTAACACTGCTCTGAGGACTGTGTGATGGTAACACTGCTCTGAGGACTGTGTGATGGTAACACTGCTCTGAGGTGTGTGTGATGGTAACACTGCTCTGAGGTCTGTGTGATGATAACACTGCTCTGAGGACTGTGTGATGATAACACTGCTCTGAGGTCTGTGTGATGGTAACACTGCTCTGAGGACTGTGTGATGGTAACACTGCTCTGAGGTGTGTGTGATGGTAACACTGCTCTGAGGTCTGTGTGATGATAACACTGCTCTGAGGTCTGTGTGATGGTAACACTGCTCTGAGGACTGTGTGATGGTAACACTGCTCTGAGGTCTGTGTGATGGTAACACTGCTCTGAGGTCTGTGATGGTAACACTGCTCTGAGGACTGTGTGATGGTAACACTGCTCTGAGGACTGTGTGATGGTAACACTGCTCTGAGGTCTGTGTGATGGTAACACTGCTCTGAGGACTGTGTGATGGTAACACTGCTCTGAGGTCTGTGTGATGGTAACACTGCTCTGAGGACTGTGTGATGGTAACACTGCTCTGAGGTCTGTGTGATGGTAACACTGCTCTGAGGTCTGTGTGATGATAACACTGCTCTGAGGTGTATGTGATGGTAACACTGCTCTGAGGTCTGTGTGATGGTAACACTGCTCTGAGGACTGTGTGATGGTAACACTGCTCTGAGGTGTATGTGATGGTAACACTGCTCTGAGGTGTATGTGATGGTAACACTGCTCTGAGGTCTGTGTGATGGTAACACTGCTCTGAGGACTGTGTGATGGTAACACTGCTCTGAGGACTGTGTGATGGTAACACTGCTCTGAGGTGTGTGTGATGGTAACACTGCTCTGAGGACTGTGTGATGGTAACACTGCTCTGAGGTCTGTGTGATGGTAACACTGCTCTGAGGTCTGTGTGATGGTAACACTGCTCTGAGGTCTGTGTGATGGTAACACTGCTCTGAGGACTGTGTGATGGTAACACTGCTCTGAGGTCTGTGTGATGGTAACACTGCTCTGAGGTATGTGTGATGGTAACACTGCTCTGAGGTCTGTGTGATGATAACACTGCTCTGAGGTATATGTGATGGTAACACTGCTCTGAGGTCTGTGTGATGGTAACACTGCTCTGAGGTCTGTGTGATGGTAGCAATGCTCTGAGGTCTGTGTGATGGTAACACTGCTCTGAGGTCTGTGTGATGATAACACTGCTCTGAGGTCTGTGTGATGGTAACACTGCTCTGAGGTCTGTGTCATGGTAACACTGCTCTGAGGTCTGTGTGATGGTAACACTGCTCTGAGGTCTGTGTGATGGTAACACTGCTCTGAGGACTGTGTGATGGTAACACTGCTCTGAGGTCTGTGTGATGGTAACACTGCTCTGAGGTCTGTGTGATGGTAACACTGATCTGAGGTCTGTGTGATGGTAACACTGCTCTGAGGTATGTGTGATGGTAACACTGCTCTGAGGACTGTGTGATGGTAACACTGCTCTGAGGTATGTGTGATGGTAACACTGCTCTGAGGTCTGTGTGATGGTAACACTGCTCTGAGGTATGTGTGATGGTAACACTGCTCTGAGGTGTATGTGATGGTAACACTGCTCTGAGGTCTGTGTGATGGTAACACTGCTCTGAGGACTGTGTGATGGTAACACTGCTCTGAGGACTGTGTGATGGTAACACTGCTCTGAGGACTGTGTGATGGTAACACTGCTCTGAGGTCTGTGTGATGGTAACACTGCTCTGAGGTCTGTGTGATGGTAACACTGCTCTGAGGTCTGTGTGATGGTAACACTGCTCTGAGGTCTGTGTGATGGTAACACTGCTCTGAGGTCTGTGTGATGGTAACACTGCTCTGAGGTCTGTGTGATGGTAACACTGCTCTGAGGTCTGTGTGATGGTAACACTGCTCTGAGGTCTGTGTGATGGTAACACTGCTCTGAGGACTGTGTGATGGTAACACTGCTCTGAGGTCTGTGTGATGGTAACACTGCTCTGAGGTGTATGTGATGATAACACTGCTCTGAGGTCTGTGTGATGGTAACACTGCTCTGAGGTCTGTGTGATGGTAACACTGCTCTGAGGTCTGTGTGATGGTAACACTGCTCTGAGGTCTGTGTGATGGTAACACTGCTCTGAGGACTGTGTGATGGTAACACTGCTCTGAGGTCTGTGTGATGGTAACACTGCTCTGAGGTCTGTGTGATGGTAACACTGCTCTGAGGTGTATGTGATGGTAACACTGCTCTGAGGTCTGTGTGATGGTAACACTGCTCTGAGGTATGTGTGATGGTAACACTGCTCTGAGGTGTATGTGATGGTAACACTGCTCTGAGGTCTGTGTGATGGTAACACTGCTCTGAGGTGTATGTGATGGTAACACTGCTCTGAGGTCTGTGTGATGGTAACACTGCTCTGAGGACTGTGTGATGATAACACTGCTCTGAGGTCTGTGTGATGGTAACACTGCTCTGAGGACTGTGTGATGGTAACACTGCTCTGAGGACTGTGTGATGGTAACACTGCTCTGAGGACTGTGTGATGGTAACACTGCTCTGAGGTCTGTGTGATGGTAACACTGCTCTGAGGACTGTGTGATGGTAACACTGCTCTGAGGTCTGTGTGATGGTAACACTGCTCTGAGGTGTATGTGATGGTAACACTGCTCTGAGGTCTGTGTGATGGTAACACTGCTCTGAGGTCTGTGTGATGGTAACACTGCTCTGAGGACTGTGTGATGGTAACACTGCTCTGAGGTCTGTGTGATGGTAACACTGCTCTGAGGTCTGTGTGATGGTAACACTGCTCTGAGGTGTGTGTGATGGTAACACTGCTCTGAGGTGTATGTGTGATGGTAACACTGCTCTGAGGTCTGTGTGATGGTAACACTGCTCTGAGGTGTATGTGATGGTAACACTGCTCTGAGGTATGTGTGATGGTAACACTGCTCTGAGATCTGTGTGATGGTAACACTGCTCTGAGGTCTGTGTGATGGTAACACTGCTCTGAGGTCTGTGTGATGGTAACACTGCTCTGAGGACTGTGTGATGGTAACACTGCTCTGAGGACTGTGTGATGGTAACACTGCTCTGAGGTCTGTGTGATGGTAACACTGCTCTGAGGTGTGTGTGATGGTAACACTGCTCTGAGGTCTGTGTGATGGTAACACTGCTCTGAGGACTGTGTGATGGTAACACTGCTCTGAGGTCTGTGTGATGGTAACACTGCTCTGAGGTGTGTGTGATGGTAACACTGCTCTGAGGACTGTGTGATGGTAACACTGCTCTGAGGTCTGTGTGATGGTAACACTGCTCTGAGGACTGTGTGATGGTAACACTGCTCTGAGGTCTGTGTGATGGTAACACTGCTCTGAGGTGTATGTGATGGTAACACTGCTCTGAGGTGTATGTGATGGTAACACTGCTCTGAGGACTGTGTGATGGTAACACTGCTCTGAGGACTGTGTGATGGTAACACTGCTCTGAGGTCTGTGTGATGGTAACACTGCTCTGAGGTGTATGTGATGGTAACACTGCTCTGAGGTCTGTGTGATGGTAACACTGCTCTGAGGTCTGTGTGATGGTAACACTGCTCTGAGGACTGTGTGATGGTAACACCGCTCTGAGGTCTGTGTGATGGTAACACCGCTCTGAGGTCTGTGTGATGGTAACACTGCTCTGAGGTATGTGTGATGGTAACACTGCTCTGAGGTCTGTGTGATGGTAACACTGCTCTGAGGTCTGTGTGATGGTAACACCGCTCTGAGGTCTGTGTGATGGTAACACTGCTCTGAGGTGTATGTGATGGTAACACTGCTCTGAGGTCTGTGTGATGGTAACACTGCTCTGAGGTCTGTGTGATGGTAACACTGCTCTGAGGACTGTGTGATGGTAACACTGCTCTGAGGTCTGTGTGATGGTAACACTGCTCTGAGGTGTATGTGATGGTAACACTGCTCTGAGGTGTATGTGATGGTAACACTGCTCTGAGGTGTATGTGATGGTAACACTGCTCTGAGGTCTGTGTGATGGTAACACTGCTCTGAGGTCTGTGTGATGGTAACACTGCTCTGAGGTCTGTGTGATGGTAACACTGCTCTGAGGTCTGTGTGATGGTAACACTGCTCTGAGGTGTATGTGATGGTAACACTGCTCTGAGGTCTGTGTGATGGTAACACTGCTCTGAGGACTGTGTGATGGTAACACTGCTCTGAGGACTGTGTGATGGTAACACTGCTCTGAGGTCTGTGTGATGGTAACACTGCTCTGAGGACTGTGTGATGGTAACACTGCTCTGAGGTGTGTGTGATGGTAACACTGCTCTGAGGTGTATGTGATGGTAACACTGCTCTGAGGACTGTGTGATGATAACACTGCTCTGAGGTCTGTGTGATGGTAACACTGCTCTGAGGTATGTGTGATGGTAACACTGCTCTGAGGTCTGTGTGATGGTAACACTGCTCTGAGGTCTGTGTGATGGTAACACTGCTCTGAGGTCTGTGTGATGGTAACACTGCTCTGAGGTGTATGTGATGGTAACACTGCTCTGAGGTGTATGTGATGGTAACACTGCTCTGAGGACTGTGTGATGATAACACTGCTCTGAGGTCTGTGTGATGGTAGCAATGCTCTGAGGTCTGTGTGATGGTAACACTGCTCTGAGGACTGTGTGATGGTAACACTGCTCTGAGGTCTGTGTGATGGTAACACTGCTCTGAGGAATGTGTGATGGTAACACTGCTCTGAGGTCTGTGTGATGGTAACACTGCTCTGAGGACTGTGTGATGGTAACACTGCTCTGAGGTCTGTGTGATGATAACACTGCTCTGAGGTCTGTGTGATGGTAACACTGCTCTGAGGTCTGTGTGATGGTAACACTGCTCTGAGGTCTGTGTGATGGTAACACTGCTCTGAGGTATGTGTGATGGTAACACTGCTCTGAGGTCTGTGTGATGGTAACACTGCTCTGAGGTCTGTGTGATGGTAACACTGCTCTGAGGTCTGTGTGATGGTAACACTGCTCTGAGGACTGTGATGGTAACACTGCTCTGAGGTCTGTGTGATGGTAACACTGCTCTGAGGTCTGTGTGATGGTAACACTGCTCTGAGGACTGTGTGATGGTAACACTGCTCTGAGGTCTGTGTGATGGTAACACTGCTCTGAGGACTGTGTGATGGTAACACTGCTCTGAGGACTGTGTGATGGTAACACTGCTCTGAGGTCTGTGTGATGATAACACTGCTCTGAGGACTGTGTGATGGTAACACTGCTCTGAGGTCTGTGTGATGGTAACACTGCTCTGAGGACTGTGTGATGGTAACACTGCTCTGAGGTGTGTGTGATGGTAACACTGCTCTGAGGTCTGTGTGATGGTAACACTGCTCTGAGGTCTGTGTGATGGTAACACTGCTCTGAGGTCTGTGTGATGGTAACACTGCTCTGAGGTCTGTGTGATGTAACACTGCTCTGAGGTATATGTGATGGTAACACTGCTCTGAGGTATATGTGATGGTAACACTGCTCTGAGGTCTGTGTGATGGTAACACTGCTCTGAGGACTGTGTGATGGTAACACTGCTCTGAGGACTGTGTGATGGTAAACACTGCTCTGATGTCTATGTGATGGTAACACTGCTCTGAGGTCTGTGTGATGGTAACACTGCTCTGGAGGTATATGTGATGGTAACACTGCTCTGAGGTGTATGTGATGGTAACACTGCTCTGAGGTCTGTGTGATGGTAACACTGCTCTGAGGACTGTGTGATGGTAACACTGCTCTGAGGACTGTGTGATGGTAACACTGCTCTGATGTCTATGTGATGGTAACACTGCTCTGAGGTATATGTGATGGTAACACTGCTCTGAGGTCTGTGTGATGGTAACACTGCTCTGAGGTGTGTGTGATGGTAACACTGCTCTGAGGTGTATGTGATGGTAACACTGCTCTGAGGTGTATGTGATGGTAACACTGCTCTGAGGTCTGTGTGATGGTAACACTGCTCTGAGGTCTGTGTGATGGTAACACTGCTCTGAGGTCTGTGTGATGGTAACACTGCTCTGAGGTCTGTGTGATGGTAACACTGCTCTGAGGTCTGTGTGATGGTAACACTGCTCTGAGGTGTATGTGATGGTAACACTGCTCTGAGGTCTGTGTGATGGTAACACTGCTCTGAGGTCTGTGTGATGGTAACACTGCTCTGAGGTCTGTGTGATGGTAACACTGCTCTGAGGTGTATGTGATGGTAACACTGCTCTGAGGTCTGTGTGATGGTAACACTGCTCTGAGGTCTGTGTGATGGTAACACTGCTCTGAGGTCTGTGTGATGGTAACACTGCTCTGAGGTCTGTGTGATGGTAACACTGTTCTGAGGTCTGTGTGATGGTAACACTGCTCTGAGGACTGTGTGATGGTAACACTGCTCTGAGGACTGTGTGATGGTAACACTGCTCTGAGGTCTGTGTGATGGTAACACTGCTCTGAGGTCTGTGTGATGGTAACACTGCTCTGAGGTGTGTGTGATGGTAACACTGCTCTGAGGACTGTGTGATGGTAACACTGCTCTGAGGTCTGTGTGATGGTAACACTGCTCTGAGGTCTGTGTGATGGTAACACTGCTCTGAGGTGTGTGTGATGGTAACACTGCTCTGAGGTCTGTGTGATGGTAACACTGCTCTGAGGTCTGTGTGATGATAACACTGCTCTGAGGTCTGTGTGATGGTAACACTGCTCTGAGGTGTGTGTGATGGTAACACTGCTCTGAGGTCTGTGTGATGATAACACTGCTCTGAGGTCTGTGTGATGGTAACACTGCTCTGAGGTGTATGTGATGGTAACACTGCTCTGAGGTGTATGTGATGGTAACACTGCTCTGAGGTGTATGTGATGGTAACACTGCTCTGAGGTGTATGTGATGGTAACACTGCTCTGAGGTGTATGTGATGGTAACACTGCTCTGAGGTGTATGTGATGATAACACTGCTCTGAGGTCTGTGTGATGGTAACACTGCTCTGAGGACTGTGTGATGGTAACACTGCTCTGAGGACTGTGTGATGGTAACACTGCTCTGAGGTCTGTGTGATGGTAACACTGCTCTGAGGTCTGTGTGATGGTAACACTGCTCTGAGGTCTGTGTGATGGTAACACTGCTCTGAGGTCTGTGTGATGGTAACACTGCTCTGAGGTGTATGTGATGGTAACACTGCTCTGAGGTGTGTGTGATGGTAACACTGCTCTGAGGTGTGTGTGATGGTAACACTGCTCTGAGGTCAGTGATGGTAACACTGCTCTGAGGTCTGTGTGATGGTAACACTGCTCTGAGGTGTGTGTGATGGTAACACTGCTCTGAGGTGTGTGTGATGGTAACACTGCTCTGAGGTGTGTGTGATGGTAACACTGCTCTGAGGTGTGTGTGATGGTAACACTGCTCTGAGGTCAGTGATGGTAACACTGCTCTGAGGTCTGTGTGATGGTAACACTGCTCTGAGGTGTGTGTGATGGTAACACTGCTCTGAGGTGTGTGTGATGGTAACACTGCTCTGAGGTCAGTGATGGTAACACTGCTCTGAGGTCTGTGTGATGGTAACACTGCTCTGAGGTCTGTGTGATGGTAACACTGCTCTGAGGTCTGTGTGATGGTAACACTGCTCTGAGGTGTATGTGATGGTAACACTGCTCTGAGGTGTGTGTGATGGTAACACTGCTCTGAGGTCTGTGTGATGGTAACACTGCTCTGAGGTCTGTGTGATGATAACACTGCTCTGAGGTGTGTGTGATGGTAACACTGCTCTGAGGTCTGTGTGATGGTAACACTGCTCTGAGGACTGTGTGATGGTAACACTGCTCTGAGGTCTGTGTGATGATAACACTGCTCTGAGGTCTGTGTGATGGTAACACTGCTCTGAGGACTGTGTGATGGTAACACTGCTCTGAGGACTGTGTGATGGTAACACTGCTCTGAGGACTGTGTGATGGTAACACTGCTCTGAGGACTGTGTGATGGTAACACTGCTCTGAGGTCTGTGTGATGGTAACACTGCTCTGAGGTATATGTGATGATAACACTGCTCTGAGGTCTGTGTGATGGTAACACTGCTCTGAGGTCTGTGTGATGGTAACACTGCTCTGAGGACTGTGTGATGGTAACACTGCTCTGAGGACTGTGTGATGGTAACACTGCTCTGAGGTCTGTGTGATGGTAACACTGCTCTGAGGTCTGTGTGATGGTAACACTGCTCTGAGGTCTGTGTGATGGTAACACTGCTCTGAGGTCTGTGATGGTAACACTGCTCTGAGGTCTGTGTGATGGTAACACTGCTCTGAGGTGTATGTGATGGTAACACTGCTCTGAGGTCTGTGTGATGGTAACACTGCTCTGAGGACTGTGTGATGGTAACACTGCTCTGAGGTCTGTGTGATGGTAACACTGCTCTGAGGTCTGTGTGATGGTAACACTGCTCTGAGGTCTGTGTGATGGTAACACTGCTCTGAGGTCTGTGTGAGGATAACACTGCTCTGAGGTCTGTGTGATGGTAACACTGCTCTGAGGACTGTGTGATGGTAACACTGCTCTGAGGTCTGTGTGATGGTAACACTGCTCTGAGGTGTATGTGATGGTAACACTGCTCTGAGGTCTGTGTGATGGTAACACTGCTCTGAGGTCTGTGTGATGGTAACACTGCTCTGAGGTCTGTGTGATGGTAACACTGCTCTGAGGACTGTGTGATGGTAACACTGCTCTGAGGACTGTGTGATGGTAACACTGCTCTGAGGACTGTGTGATGGTAACACTGCTCTGAGGTCTGTGTGATGGTAACACTGCTCTGAGGACTGTGTGATGGTAACACTGCTCTGAGGTCTGTGTGATGGTAACACTGCTCTGAGGTCTGTGTGATGGTAACACTGCTCTGAGGTCTGTGTGATGGTAACACTGCTCTGAGGTCTGTGTGATGGTAACACTGCTCTGAGGTCTGTGTGATGGTAACACTGCTCTGAGGACTGTGTGATGGTAACACTGCTCTGAGGACTGTGTGATGGTAACACTGCTCTGAGGACTGTGTGATGGTAACACTGCTCTGAGGTCTGTGTGATGGTAACACTGCTCTGAGGTCTGTGTGATGGTAACACTGCTCTGAGGACTGTGTGATGGTAACACTGCTCTGAGGACTGTGTGATGGTAACAGTGCTCTGAGGACTGTGTGATGGTAACACTGCTCTGAGGACTGTGTGATGGTAACACTGCTCTGAGGTCTGTGTGATGGTAACACTGCTCTGAGGTGTGTGTGATGGTAGCAATGCTCTGAGGACTGTGTGATGGTAACACTGCTCTGAGGTCTGTGTGATGGTAACACTGCTCTGAGGACTGTGTGATGGTAACACTGCTCTGAGGACTGTGTGATGGTAACACTGCTCTGAGGTCTGTGTGATGGTAACACTGCTCTGAGGACTGTGTGATGGTAACACTGCTCTGAGGACTGTGTGATGGTAACACTGCTCTGAGGTGTGTGTGATGGTAACACTGCTCTGAGGTCTGTGTGATGGTAACACTGCTCTGAGGTCTGTATGATGGTAACACTGCTCTGAGGTCTGTGTGATGGTAACACTGCTCTGAGGTGTATGTGATGGTAACACTGCTCTGAGGTATATGTGATGGTAACACTGCTCTGAGGTCTGTGTGATGGTAACACTGCTCTGAGGACTGTGTGATGGTAACACTGCTCTGAGGTGTATGTGATGGTAACACTGCTCTGAGGTATATGTGATGGTAACACTGCTCTGAGGACTGTGTGATGGTAACACTGCTCTGAGGTCTGTGTGATGGTAACACTGCTCTGAGTTCTGTGTGATGGTAACACTGCTCTGAGGTCTGTGTGATGGTAACACTGCTCTGAGGTCTGTGTGATGGTAACACTGCTCTGAGGTCTGTGTGATGGTAACACTGCTCTGAGGTCTGTGTGATGGTAACACTGCTCTGAGGACTGTGTGATGGTAACACTGCTCTAAGGTGTGTGTGATGGTAACACTGCTCTGAGGACTGTGTGATGGTAACACTGCTCTGAGGTCTGTGTGATGGTAACACTGCTCTGAGGTGTATGTGATGGTAACACTGCTCTGAGGTCTGTGTGATGGTAACACTGCTCTGAGGACTGTGTGATGGTAACACTGCTCTGAGGTCTGTGTGATGATAACACTGCTCTGAGGTGTATGTGATGATAACACTGCTCTGAGGTCTGTGTGATGGTAACACTGCTCTGAGGTCTGTGTGATGGTAACACTGCTCTGAGGTGTATGTGATGATAACACTGCTCTGAGGACTGTGTGATGGTAACACTGCTCTGAGGTCTGTGTGATGGTAACACTGCTCTGAGGTGTGTGTGATGGTAACACTGCTCTGAGGTCTGTGTGATGGTAACACTGCTCTGAGGTCTGTGTGATGGTAACACTGCTCTGAGGTGTATGTGATGGTAACACTGCTCTGAGGTGTATGTGATGGTAACACTGCTCTGAGGACTGTGTGATGGTAACACTGCTCTGAGGTATATGTGATGGTAACACTGCTCTGAGGTCTGTGTGATGGTAACACTGCTCTGAGGTGTGTGTGATGGTAACACTGCTCTGAGGTCTGTGTGATGGTAACACTGCTCTGAGGTGTGTGTGATGGTAACACTGCTCTGAGGTCTGTGTGATGGTAACACTGCTCTGAGGTGTATGTGATGGTAACACTGCTCTGAGGTCTGTGTGATGGTAACACTGCTCTGAGGTCTGTGTGATGGTAACACTGCTCTGAGGTCTGTGTGATGGTAACACTGCTCTGAGGACTGTGTGATGGTAACACTGCTCTGAGGTCTGTGTGATGGTAACACTGCTCTGAGGTGTATGTGATGGTAACACTGCTCTGAGGTGTATGTGATGGTAACACTGCTCTGAGGTCTGTGTGATGGTAACACTGCTCTGAGGTGTATGTGATGGTAACACTGCTCTGAGGTGTATGTGATGGTAACACTGCTCTGAGGTCTGTGTGATGGTAACACTGCTCTGAGGTCTGTGTGATGGTAACACTGCTCTGAGGTCTGTGTGATGGTAACACTGCTCTGAGGTCTGTGTGATGGTAACACTGCTCTGAGGTGTATGTGATGGTAACACTGCTCTGAGGTGTATGTGATGGTAACACTGCTCTGAGGTCTGTGTGATGGTAACACTGCTCTGAGGACTGTGTGATGGTAACACTGCTCTGAGGACTGTGTGATGGTAACACTGCTCTGAGGTCTGTGTGATGGTAACACTGCTCTGAGGTCTGTGTGATGGTAACACTGCTCTGAGGTCTGTGTGATGGTAACACTGCTCTGAGGTGTATGTGATGGTAACACTGCTCTGAGGTCTGTGTGATGGTAACACTGCTCTGAGGACTGTGTGATGGTAACACTGCTCTGAGGACTGTGTGATGGTAACACTGCTCTGAGGTCAGTGATGGTAACACTGCTCTGAGGTCTGTGTGATGGTAACACTGCTCTGAGGTCTGTTTGATGGTAACACTGCTCTGAGGTCTGTGTGATGGTAACACTGCTCTGAGGTGTATGTGATGGTAACACTGCTCTGAGGTGTGTGTGATGGTAACACTGCTCTGAGGTCTGTGTGATGGTAACACTGCTCTGAGGTCTGTGTGATGATAACACTGCTCTGAGGTGTGTGTGATGGTAACACTGCTCTGAGGTCTGTGTGATGGTAACACTGCTCTGAGGACTGTGTGATGGTAACACTGCTCTGAGGTCTGTGTGATGATAACACTGCTCTGAGGTCTGTGTGATGGTAACACTGCTCTGAGGACTGTGTGATGGTAACACTGCTCTGAGGACTGTGTGATGGTAACACTGCTCTGAGGACTGTGTGATGGTAACACTGCTCTGAGGACTGTGTGATGGTAACACTGCTCTGAGGTCTGTGTGATGGTAACACTGCTCTGAGGTATATGTGATGATAACACTGCTCTGAGGTCTGTGTGATGGTAACACTGCTCTGAGGTCTGTGTGATGGTAACACTGCTCTGAGGACTGTGTGATGGTAACACTGCTCTGAGGACTGTGTGATGGTAACACTGCTCTGAGGTCTGTGTGATGGTAACACTGCTCTGAGGTCTGTGTGATGGTAACACTGCTCTGAGGTCTGTGTGATGGTAACACTGCTCTGAGGTCTGTGTGATGGTAACACTGCTCTGAGGTCTGTGTGATGGTAACACTGCTCTGAGGACTGTGTGATGGTAACACTGCTCTGAGGTCTGTGTGATGGTAACACTGCTCTGAGGTCTGTGTGATGGTAACACTGCTCTGAGGACTGTGTGATGGTAACACTGCTCTGAGGTCTGTGTGATGGTAACACTGCTCTGAGGTGTATGTGATGGTAACACTGCTCTGAGGTGTATGTGATGGTAACACTGCTCTGAGGACTGTGTGATGGTAACACTGCTCTGAGGTCTGTGTGATGGTAACACTGCTCTGAGGTCTGTGTGATGGTAACACTGCTCTGAGGTGTATGTGATGGTAACACTGCTCTGAGGTCTGTGTGATGATAACACTGCTCTGAGGTCTGTGTGATGGTAACACTGCTCTGAGGACTGTGTGATGGTAACACTGCTCTGAGGTCTGTGTGATGGTAACACTGCTCTGAGGTCTGTGTGATGGTAACACTGCTCTGAGGTCTGTGTGAGGATAACACTGCTCTGAGGACTGTGTGATGGTAACACTGCTCTGAGGTCTGTGTGATGGTAACACTGCTCTGAGGACTGTGTGATGGTAACACTGCTCTGAGGTCTGTGTGATGGTAACACTGCTCTGAGGTCTGTGTGATGGTAACACTGCTCTGAGGTCTGTGTGATGGTAACACTGCTCTGAGGTCTGTGTGATGGTAACACTGCTCTGAGGTCTGTGTGATGGTAACACTGCTCTGAGGACTGTGTGATGGTAACACTGCTCTGAGGACTGTGTGATGGTAACACTGCTCTGAGGACTGTGTGATGGTAACACTGCTCTGAGGTCTGTGTGATGGTAACACTGCTCTGAGGTCTGTGTGATGGTAACACTGCTCTGAGGACTGTGTGATGGTAACACTGCTCTGAGGACTGTGTGATGGTAACAGTGCTCTGAGGACTGTGTGATGGTAACACTGCTCTGAGGACTGTGTGATGGTAACACTGCTCTGAGGTCTGTGTGATGGTAACACTGCTCTGAGGTGTGTGTGATGGTAGCAATGCTCTGAGGACTGTGTGATGGTAACACTGCTCTGAGGTCTGTGTGATGGTAACACTGCTCTGAGGACTGTGTGATGGTAACACTGCTCTGAGGACTGTGTGATGGTAACACTGCTCTGAGGTCTGTGTGATGGTAACACTGCTCTGAGGACTGTGTGATGGTAACACTGCTCTGAGGACTGTGTGATGGTAACACTGCTCTGAGGTGTGTGTGATGGTAGCAATGCTCTGAGGACTGTGTGATGGTAACACTGCTCTGAAGTCTGTGTGATGGTAACACTGCTCTGAGGTCTGTGTGATGGTAACACTGCTCTGAGGTCTGTGTGATGGTAACACTGCTCTGAGGTCTGTGTGATGGTAACACTGCTCTGAGGACTGTGTGATGGTAACACTGCTCTGAGGTGTGTGTGATGGTAACACTGCTCTGAGGACTGTGTGATGGTAACACTGCTCTGAGGTGTATGTGTGATGGTAACACTGCTCTGAGGTGTATGTGATGGTAACACTGCTCTGAGGTCTGTGTGATGGTAACACTGCTCTGAGGTGTATGTGATGGTAACACTGCTCTGAGGTGTGTGTGATGGTAACACTGCTCTGAGGTCTGTGTGATGGTAACACTGCTCTGAGGTCTGTGTGATGGTAACACTGCTCTGAGGACTGTGTGATGGTAACACTGCTCTGAGGTCTGTGTGATGGTAACACTGCTCTGAGGACTGTGTGATGGTAACACTGCTCTGAGGACTGTGTGATGGTAACACTGCTCTGAGGTCTGTGTGATGGTAACACTGCTCTGAGGTGTATGTGATGGTAACACTGCTCTGAGGTGTATGTGATGGTAACACTGCTCTGAGGTGTATGTGATGGTAACACTGCTCTGAGGTGTGTGTGATGGTAACACTGCTCTGAGGTCTGTGTGATGGTAACACTGCTCTGAGGTCTGTGTGATGGTAACACTGCTCTGAGGTCTGTGTGATGGTAACACTGCTCTGAGGTCTGTGTGATGGTAACACTGCTCTGAGGACTGTGTGATGGTAACACTGCTCTGAGGTCTGTGTGATGGTAACACTGCTCTGAGGTCTGTATGATGGTAACACTGCTCTGAGGTCTGTGTGATGGTAACACTGCTCTGAGGTGTATGTGATGGTAACACTGCTCTGAGGTATATGTGATGGTAACACTGCTCTGAGGTCTGTGTGATGGTAACACTGCTCTGAGGTCTGTGTGATGGTAACACTGCTCTGAGGTCTGTGTGATGGTAACACTGCTCTGAGGTCTGTGTGATGGTAACACTGCTCTGAGGTCTGTGTGATGGTAACACTGCTCTGAGGTCTGTGTGATGGTAACACTGCTCTGAGGTCTGTGTGATGGTAACACTGCTCTGAGGACTGTGTGATGGTAACACTGCTCTAAGGTGTGTGTGATGGTAACACTGCTCTGAGGACTGTGTGATGGTAACACTGCTCTGAGGTGTGTGTGATGGTAACACTGCTCTGAGGTGTATGTGATGGTAACACTGCTCTGAGGTCTGTGTGATGGTAACACTGCTCTGAGGACTGTGTGATGGTAACACTGCTCTGAGGTGTATGTGATGGTAACACTGCTCTGAGGTATATGTGATGGTAACACTGCTCTGAGGACTGTGTGATGGTAACACTGCTCTGAGTTCTGTGTGATGGTAACACTGCTCTGAGGTCTGTGTGATGGTAACACTGCTCTGAGGTGTATGTGATGGTAACACTGCTCTGAGGTCTGTGTGATGGTAACACTGCTCTGAGGTCTGTGTGATGGTAACACTGCTCTGAGGTCTGTGTGATGGTAACACTGCTCTGAGGACTGTGTGATGGTAACACTGCTCTGAGGTGTGTGTGATGGTAATACTGCTCTGAGGTGTGTGTGATGGTAACACTGCTCTGAGGTGTGTGTGATGGTAACACTGCTCTGAGGTCTGTGTGATGGTAACACTGCTCTGAGGTGTATGTGATGGTAACACTGCTCTGAGGTCTGTGTGATGGTAACACTGCTCTGAGGTCTGTGTGATGGTAACACTGCTCTGAGGTGTGTGTGATGGTAACACTGCTCTGAGGTGTGTGTGATGGTAACACTGCTCTGAGGACTGTGTGATGGTAACACTGCTCTGAGGTCTGTGTGATGGTAACACTGCTCTGAGGTGTGTGTGATGGTAACACTGCTCTGAGGTCTGTGTGATGGTAACACTGCTCTGAGGTGTGTGTGATGGTAACACTGCTCTGAGGTGTATGTGATGGTAACAATGCTCTGAGGTCTGTGTGATGGTAACACTGCTCTGAGGTCTGTGTGATGGTAACACTGCTCTGAGGTCTGTGTGATGATAACACTGCTCTGAGGTCAGTGATGGTAACACTGCTCTGAGGACTGTGTGATGGTAACACTGCTCTGAGGTCTGTGTGATGATAACACTGCTCTGAGGTCTGTGTGATGGTAACACTGCTCTGAGGTCTGTGTGATGATAACACTGCTCTGAGGTCTGTGTGATGGTAACACTGCTCTGAGGTCTGTGTGATGGTAACACTGCTCTGAGGTCTGTGTGATGGTAACACTGCTCTGAGGTCTGTATGATGGTAACACTGCTCTGAGGTCTGTGTGATGGTAACACTGCTCTGAGGTCTGTGTGATGGTAACACTGCTCTGAGGTCTGTGTGATGGTAACACTGCTCTGAGGTGTATGTGATGGTAACACTGCTCTGAGGACTGTGTGATGGTAACACTGCTCTGAGGACTGTGTGATGGTAACACTGCTCTGAGGTGTATGTGATGGTAACACTGCTCTGAGGTCTGTGTGATGGTAACACTGCTCTGAGGTCTGTGTGATGGTAACACTGCTCTGAGGTCTGTGTGATGGTAACACTGCTCTGAGGTCTGTGTGATGGTAACACTGCTCTGAGGTCCGTGTGATGGTAACACTGCTCTGAGGTCTGTGTGATGGTAACACTGCTCTGAGGTCTGTGTGATGGTAACACTGCTCTGAGGTCTGTGTGATGGTAACACTGCTCTGAGGTGTATGTGATGGTAACACTGCTCTGAGGACTGTGTGATGGTAACACTGCTCTGAGGACTGTGTGATGGTAACACTACTCTGAGGTGTGTGTGATGGTAACACTGCTCTGAGGACTGTGTGATGGTAACACTGCTCTGAGGTCTGTGTGATGATAACACTGCTCTGAGGTGTGTGTGATGGTAACACTGCTCTGAGGTCTGTGTGATGGTAACACTGCTCTGAGGTCTGTGTGATGGTAACACTGCTCTGAGGTCCGTGTGATGGTAACACTGCTCTGAGGTCTGTGTGATGGTAACACTGCTCTGAGGTCTGTGTGATGGTAACACTGCTCTGAGGTCTGTGTGATGGTAACACTGCTCTGAGGTGTATGTGATGGTAACACTGCTCTGAGGACTGTGTGATGGTAACACTGCTCTGAGGACTGTGTGATGGTAACACTACTCTGAGGTGTGTGTGATGGTAACACTGCTCTGAGGACTGTGTGATGGTAACACTGCTCTGAGGTCTGTGTGATGATAACACTGCTCTGAGGTGTGTGTGATGGTAACACTGCTCTGAGGTCTGTGTGATGGTAACACTGCTCTGAGGTGTGTGTGATGGTAACACTGCTCTGAGGTGTGTGTGATGGTAACACTGCTCTGAGGTGTATGTGATGGTAACACTGCTCTGAGGTATATGTGATGATAACACTGCTCTGAGGACTGTGTGATGGTAACAATGCTCTGAGGTCTGTGTGATGGTAACACTGCTCTGAGGTCTGTGTGATGGTAACACTGCTCTGAGGTGTATGTGATGGTAACACTGCTCTGAGGTCTGTGTGATGGTAACACTGCTCTGAGGACTGTGTGATGGTAACACTGCTCTGAGGACTGTGTGATGGTAACACTGCTCTGAGGTGTGTGTGATGGTAACACTGCTCTGAGGTGTATGTGATGGTAACACTGCTCTGAGGACTGTGTGATGGTAACACTGCTCTGAGGTCTGTGTGATGGTAACACTGCTCTGAGGTCTGTGTGATGGTAACACTGCTCTGAGGTGTATGTGATGATAACACTGCTCTGAGGTCTGTGTGATGGTAACACTGCTCTGAGGTGTGTGTGATGGTAACACTGCTCTGAGGTGTATGTGATGGTAACACTGCTCTGAGGTCTGTGTGATGGTAACACTGCTCTGAGGTATATGTGATGGTAACACTGCTCTGAGGACTGTGTGATGGTAACACTGCTCTGAGGTCTGTGTGATGGTAACACTGCTCTGAGGACTGTGTGATGGTAACACTGCTCTGAGGACTGTGTGATGGTAACACTGCTCTGAGGTCTGTGTAATGGTAACACTGCTCTGAGGTCTGTGATGGTAACACTGCTCTGAGGTCTGTGTGATGGTAACACTGCTCTGAGGTCTGTGTGATGGTAACACTGCTCTGAGGACTGTGTGATGGTAACACTGCTCTGAGGTCTGTGTGATGGTAACACTGCTCTGAGGTCTGTGTGATGGTAACACTGCTCTGAGGTCTGTGTGATGGTAACACTGCTCTGAGGTGTGTGTGATGGTAACACTGCTCTGAGGTCTGTGTGATGGTAACACTGCTCTGAGGTCTGTGTGATGGTAACACTGCTCTGAGGTCTGTGTGATGGTAACACTGCTCTGAGGTCTGTGATGGTAACACTGCTCTGAGGTCTGTGTGATGGTAACACTGCTCTGAGGTCTGTGTGATGGTAACACTGCTCTGAGGTCTGTGTGATGGTAACACTGCTCTGAGGTCTGTGTGATGGTAACACTGCTCTGAGGACTGTGTGATGGTAACACTGCTCTGAGGTGTGTGTGATGGTAACACTGCTCTGAGGACTGTGTGATGGTAACACTGCTCTGAGGTCTGTGTGATGATAACACTGCTCTGAGGACTGTGTGATGGTAACACTGCTCTGAGGACTGTGTGATGGTAACACTGCTCTGATGTCTGTGTGATGGTAACACTGCTCTGAGGACTGTGTGATGGTAACACTGCTCTGAGGTCTGTGTGATGGTAACACTGCTCTGAGGACTGTGTGATGGTAACACTGCTCTGAGGACTGTGTGATGGTAACACTGCTCTGAGGACTGTGTGATGGTAACACTGCTCTGAGGTGTATGTGATGGTAACACTGCTCTGAGGACTGTGTGATGGTAACACTGCTCTGAGGTCTGTGTGATGGTAACACTGCTCTGAGGTCTGTGTGATGGTAACACTGCTCTGAGGTCTGTGTGATGGTAACACTGCTCTGAGGTCTGTGTGATGGTAACACTGCTCTGAGGACTGTGTGATGGTAACACTGCTCTGAGGACTGTGTGATGGTAACACTGCTCTGAGGACTGTGTGATGGTAACACTGCTCTGAGGTGTATGTGATGGTAACACTGCTCTGAGGACTGTGTGATGGTAACACTGCTCTGAGGTGTGTGTGATGGTAACACTGCTCTGAGGTCTGTGTGATGGTAACACTGCTCTGAGGTCTATGTGATGGTAACACTGCTCTGAGGACTGTGTGATGGTAACACTGCTCTGAGGTCTGTGTGATGGTAACACTGCTCTGAGGTCTGTGTGATGGTAACACTGCTCTGAGGTCTGTGTGATGGTAACACTGCTCTGAGGTCTGTGTGATGGTAACACTGCTCTGATGTCTGTGTGATGGTAACACTGCTCTGAGGACTGTGTGATGGTAACACTGCTCTGATGTCTGTGTGATGGTAACACTGCTCTGAGGACTGTGTGATGGTAACACTGCTCTGAGGACTGTGTGATGGTAACACTGCTCTGAGGACTGTGTGATGGTAACACTGCTCTGAGGACTGTGTGATGGTAACACTGCTCTGAGGACTGTGTGATGGTAACACTGCTCTGAGGACTGTGTGATGGTAACACTGCTCTGAGGTCTGTGTGATGGTAACACTGCTCTGAGGTCTGTGTGATGGTAACACTGCTCTGAGGTCTGTGTGATGGTAACACTGCTCTGAGGACTGTGTGATGGTAACACTGCTCTGAGGTGTGTGTGATGGTAACACTGCTCTGAGGTCTGTGTGATGGTAACACTGCTCTGAGGTCTGTGTGATGGTAACACTGCTCTGAGGACTGTGTGATGGTAACACTGCTCTGAGGTGTGTGTGATGGTAACACTGCTCTGAGGTGTGTGTGATGGTAACACTGCTCTGAGGTCTGTGTGATGGTAACACTGCTCTGAGGACTGTGTGATGGTAACACTGCTCTGAGGACTGTGTGATGGTAACACTGCTCTGAGGTCTGTGTGATGGTAACACTGCTCTGAGGTCTGTGTGATGGTAACACTGCTCTGAGGTCTGTGTGATGGTAACACTGCTCTGAGGTGTGTGTGTGATGGTAACACTGCTCTGAGGTCTGTGTGATGGTAACACTGCTCTGAGGTCTGTGTGATGGTAACACTGCTCTGAGGTCTGTGTGATGGTAACACTGCTCTGAGGTCTGTGTGATGGTAACACTGCTCTGAGGACTGTGTGATGGTAACATTGCTCTGAGGACTGTGTGATGGTAACACTGCTCTGAGGTCTGTGTGATGGTAACACTGCTCTGAGGTCTGTGTGATGGTAACACTGCTCTGAGGTCTGTGTGATGGTAACACTGCTCTGAGGTGTATGTGATGGTAACACTGCTCTGAGGTGTATGTGATGGTAACACTGCTCTGAGGTCTGTGTGATGGTAACACTGCTCTGAGGACTGTGTGATGGTAACACTGCTCTGAGGACTGTGTGATGGTAACACTGCTCTGAGGACTGTGTGATGGTAACACTGCTCTGAGGACTGTGTGATGGTAACACTGCTCTGAGGTCTGTGTGATGGTAACACTGCTCTGAGGACTGTGTGATGGTAACATTGCTCTGAGGTCTGTGTGATGGTAACACTGCTCTGAGGTCTGTGTGATGGTAACACTGCTCTGAGGTCTGTGTGATGGTAACACTGCTCTGAGGTCTGTGTGATGGTAACACTGCTCTGAGGTGTATGTGATGGTAACACTGCTCTGAGGTCTGTGTGATGGTAACACTGCTCTGAGGACTGTGTGATGATAACACTGCTCTGAGGACTGTGTGATGGTAACACTGCTCTGAGGTGTGTGTGATGGTAACAATGCTCTGAGGACTGTGTGATGGTAAGACTGCTCTGAGGTCTGTGTGATGGTAACACTGCTCTGAGGACTGTGTGATGGTAACACTGCTCTGAGGTGTATGTGATGGTAACACTGCTCTGAGGACTGTGTGATGGTAACACTGCTCTGAGGACTGTGTGATGATAACACTGCTCTGAGGTCTGTGATGGTAACACTGCTCTGAGGACTGTGTGATGGTAACACTTCTCTGAGGTCTGTGTGATGGTAACACTGCTCTGAGGACTGTGTGATGGTAACACTGCTCTGAGGACTGTGTGATGGTAACACTGCTCTGAGGACTGTGTGATGGTAACACTGCTCTGAGGTCTGTGTGATGGTAACACTGCTCTGAGGACTGTGTGATGGTAACACTGCTCTGAGGACTGTGTGATGGTAACACTGCTCTGAGGTCTGTGTGATGGTAACACTGCTCTGAGGACTGTGTGATGGTAACACTGCTCTGAGGTCTGTGTGATGGTAACACTGCTCTGAGGACTGTGTGATGGTAACACTGCTCTGAGGTGTGTGTGATGGTAACACTGCTCTGAGGTCTGTGTGATGGTAACACTGCTCTGAGGTCTGTGTGATGGTAACACTGCTCTGAGGTCTGTGTGATGGTAACACTGCTCTGAGGTCTGTGTGATGGTAACACTGCTCTGAGGTCTGTGTGATGGTAACACTGCTCTGAGGTCTGTGTGATGGTAACACTGCTCTGAGGTCTGTGTGATGGTAACACTGCTCTGAGGTGTATGTGATGGTAACACTGCTCTGAGGACTGTGTGATGGTAACACTGCTCTGAGGACTGTGTGATGGTAACACTGCTCTGAGGACTGTGTGATGGTAACACTGCTCTGAGGTCTGTGTGATGGTAACACTGCTCTGAGGTGTGTGTGATGGTAACACTGCTCTGAGGTCTGTGTGATGGTAACACTGCTCTGAGGTGTGTGTGATGGTAACACTGCTCTGAGGTCTGTGTGATGGTAACACTGCTCTGAGGTGTATGTGATGGTAACACTGCTCTGAGGACTGTGTGATGGTAACACTGCTCTGAGGTCTGTGTGATGGTAACACTGCTCTGAGGTCTGTGTGATGGTAACACTGCTCTGAGGACTGTGTGATGGTAACACTGCTCTGAGGTCTGTGTGATGGTAACACTGCTCTGAGGTGTGTGTGATGGTAACACTGCTCTGAGGTGTGTGTGATGGTAACACTGCTCTGAGGTCTGTGTGATGGTAACACTGCTCTGAGGACTGTGTGATGGTAACACTGCTCTGAGGACTGTGTGATGGTAACACTGCTCTGAGGTGTATGTGATGGTAACACTGCTCTGAGGTCTGTGTGATGGTAACACTGCTCTGAGGTGTGTGTGATGGTAACACTGCTCTGAGGTCTGTGTGATGGTAACACTGCTCTGAGGTCTGTGTGATGGTAACACTGCTCTGAGGTGTATGTGATGGTAACACTGCTCTGAGGACTGTGTGATGGTAACACTGCTCTGAGGACTGTGTGATGGTAACACTGCTCTGAGGTCTGTGTGATGGTAACACTGCTCTGAGGTCTGTGTGATGGTAACACTGCTCTGAGGTCTGTGTGATGGTAACACTGCTCTGAGGTCTGTGTGATGGTAACACTGCTCTGAGGTGTATGTGTGATGGTAACACTGCTCTGAGGACTGTGTGATGGTAACACTGCTCTGAGGTCTGTGTGATGGTAACACTGCTCTGAGGTGTGTGTGATGGTAACACTGCTCTGAGGTGTGTGTGATGGTAACACTGCTCTGAGGTCTGTGTGATGGTAACACTGCTCTGAGGTCTGTGTGATGGTAACACTGCTCTGAGGTCTGTGTGATGGTAACACTGCTCTGAGGTCTGTGTGATGGTAACACTGCTCTGAGGTCTGTGTGATGGTAACACTGCTCTGAGGTCTGTGTGATGGTAACACTGCTCTGAGGTCTGTGTGATGGTAACACTGCTCTGAGGTCTGTGTGATGGTAACACTGCTCTGAGGTCTGTGTGATGGTAACACTGCTCTGAGGTCTGTGTGATGGTAACACTGCTCTGAGGACTGTGTGATGGTAACACTGCTCTGAGGTCTGTGTGATGGTAACACTGCTCTGAGGTCTGTGTGATGGTAACACTGCTCTGAGGTCTGTGTGATGGTAACACTGCTCTGAGGTGTATGTGATGGTAACACTGCTCTGAGGTCTGTGTGATGGTAACACTGCTCTGAGGACTGTGTGATGGTAACACTGCTCTGAGGTCTGTGTGATGGTAACACTGCTCTGAGGTCTGTGTGATGGTAACACTGCTCTGAGGTCTGTGTGATGGTAACACTGCTCTGAGGTGTATATGATGGTAACACTGCTCTGAGGTGTGTGTGATGGTAACACTGCTCTGAGGTCTGTGTGATGATAACACTGCTCTGAGGTGTATGTGATGGTAACACTGCTCTGAGGTCTGTGTGATGGTAACACTGCTCTGAGGTCTGTGTGATGGTAACACTGCTCTGAGGACTGTGTGATGGTAACACTGCTCTGAGGTCTGTGTGATGGTAACACTGCTCTGAGGTCTGTGTGATGGTAACACTGCTCTGAGGTGTGTGTGATGGTAACACTGCTCTGAGGTCTGTGTGATGGTAACACTGCTCTGAGGTCTGTGTGATGGTAACACTGCTCTGAGGTCTGTGTGATGGTAACACTGCTCTGAGGACTGTGTGATGGTAACACTGCTCTGAGGTCTGTGTGATGGTAACACTGCTCTGAGGTCTGTGTGATGGTAACACTGCTCTGAGGTCTGTGTGATGGTAACACTGCTCTGAGGTCTGTGTGATGGTAACACTGCTCTGAGGTGTGTGTGATGGTAACACTGCTCTGAGGTCTGTGTGATGATAACACTGCTCTGAGGTGTATGTGATGGTAACACTGCTCTGAGGTCTGTGTGATGGTAACACTGCTCTGAGGTGTATGTGATGGTAACACTGCTCTGAGGTCTGTGTGATGGTAACACTGCTCTGAGGTCTGTGTGATGGTAACACTGCTCTGAGGACTGTGTGATGGTAACACTGCTCTGAGGTGTATGTGATGGTAACACTGCTCTGAGGACTGTGTGATGGTAACACTGCTCTGAGGTATATGTGATGGTAACACTGCTCTGAGGTCTGTGTGATGGTAACACTGCTCTGAGGTCTGTGTGATGGTAACACTGCTCTGAGGTCTGTGTGATGGTAACACTGCTCTGAGGTCTGTGTGATGGTAACACTGCTCTGAGGTGTGTGTGATGGTAACAATGCTCTGAGGTCTGTGTGATGGTAACACTGCTCTGAGGTCTGTGTGATGGTAACACTGCTCTGAGGTTTATGTGATGGTAACACTGCTCTGAGGTCTGTGTGATGGTAACACTGCTCTGAGGTCTGTGTGATGGTAACACTGCTCTGAGGTCTGTGTGATGGTAACACTGCTCTGAGGTCTGTGTGATGGTAACACTGCTCTGAGGACTGTGTGATGGTAACACTGCTCTGAGGACTGTGTGATGGTAACACTGCTCTGAGGTCTGTGTGATGGTAACACTGCTCTGAGGTCTGTGTGATGGTAACAATGCTCTGAGGTCTGTGTGATGGTAACACTGCTCTGAGGACTGTGTGATGGTAACACTGCTCTGAGGTCTGTGTGATGGTAACACTGCTCTGAGGTCTGTGTGATGGTAACACTGCTCTGAGGTCTGTGTGATGGTAACACTGCTCTGAGGTCTGTGTGATGGTAACACTGCTCTGAGGACTGTGTGATGGTAACACTGCTCTGAGGTCTGTGTGATGGTAACACTGCTCTGAGGTCTGTGTGATGATAACACTGCTCTGAGGACTGTGTGATGGTAACACTGCTCTGAGGACTGTGTGATGGTAACACTGCTCTGAGGTCTGTGTGATGGTAACACTGCTCTGAGGTCTGTGTGATGGTAACACTGCTCTGAGGTCTGTGTGATGGTAACACTGCTCTGAGGTCTGTGTGATGGTAACACTGCTCTGAGGTCTGTGTGATGGTAACACTGCTCTGAGGTCTGTGTGATGGTAACACTGCTCTGAGGTCTGTGTGATGGTAACACTGCTCTGAGGACTGTGTGATGGTAACACTGCTCTGAGGACTGTGTGATGGTAACACTGCTCTGAAGTCTGTGTGATGGTAACACTGCTCTGAGGACTGTGTGATGGTAACACTGCTCTGAGGTCTGTGTGATGGTAACACTGCTCTGAGGTATGTGTGATGGTAACACTGCTCTGAGGTATATGTGATGGTAACACTGCTCTGAGGTGTATGTGATGGTAACACTGCTCTGAGGACTGTGTGATGGTAACACTGCTCTGAGGTCTGTGTGATGGTAACACTGCTCTGAGGTCTGTGTGATGGTGACACTGCTCTGAGGTCTGTGTGATGGGAACAATGCTCTGAGGTCTGTGTGATGGTAACACTGCTCTGAGGTGTATGTGATGGTAACACTGCTCTGAGGTCTGTGTGATGGTAACACTGCTCTGAGGTCTGTATGATGGTAACACTGCTCTGAGGACTGTGTGATGGTAACACTGCTCTGAGGTCTGTGTGATGGTAACACTGCTCTGAGGACTGTGTGATGGTAACACTGCTCTGAGGTGTATGTGATGGTAACACTGCTCTGAGGTCTGTGTGATGGTAACACTGCTCTGAGGTCTGTGTGATGGTAACACTGCTCTGAGGTGTGTGTGATGGTAACACTGCTCTGAGGTGTGTGTGATGGTAACACTGCTCTGAGGACTGTGTGATGGTAACACTGCTCTGAGGTCTATGTGATGGTAACACTGCTCTGAGGTGTATGTGATGGTAACACTGCTCTGAGGACTGTGTGATGGTAACAATGCTCTGAGGTCTGTGTGATGGTAACACTGCTCTGAGGACTGTGTGATGGTAACACTGCTCTGAGGACTGTGTGATGGTAACACTGCTCTGAGGTCTGTGTGATGGTAACACTGCTCTGAGGTGTATGTGATGGTAACACTGCTCTGAGGACTGTGTGATGGTAACACTGCTCTGAGGACTGTGTGATGGTAACACTGCTCTGAGGTGTGTGTGATGGTAACACTGCTCTGAGGTCTGTGTGATGGTAACACTGCTCTGAGGTCTGTGTGATGGTAACACTGCTCTGAGGTGTGTGTGATGGTAACACTGCTCTGAGGTGTGTGTGATGGTAACACTGCTCTGAGGTCTGTGTGATGGTAACACTGCTCTGAGGTCTGTGTGATGGTAACACTGCTCTGAGGTGTGTGTGATGGTAACACTGCTCTGAGGACTGTGTGATGGTAACACTGCTCTGAGGACCGTGTGATGGTAACACTGCTCTGAGGACTGTGTGATGGTAACACTGCTCTGAGGACTGTGTGATGGTAACACTGCTCTGAGGACTGTGTGATGATAACACTGCTCTGAGGTCTGTGTGATGGTAACACTGCTCTGAGGACTGTGTGATGGTAACACTGCTCTGAGGTCTGTGTGATGGTAACACTGCTCTGAGGTCTGCGTGATGGTAACACTGCTCTGAGGACTGTGTGATGGTAACACTGCTCTGAGGTCTGTGTGATGGTAACACTGCTCTGAGGTCTGTGTGATGGTAACACTGCTCTGAGGTCTGTGTGATGGTAACACTGCTCTGAGGACTGTGTGATGGTAACACTGCTCTGAGGTCTGTATGATGGTAACACTGCTCTGAGGTCTGTGTGATGGTAACACTGCTCTGAGGTCTGTGTGATGGTAACACTGCTCTAAGGTCTGTGTGATGGTAACACTGCTCTGAGGTGTATGTGATGGTAACACTGCTCTGAGGACTGTGTGATGGTAACACTGCTCTGAGGTCTGTGTGATGATAACACTGCTCTGAGGACTGTGTGATGGTAACACTGCTCTGAGGTCTGTGTGATGGTAACACTGCTCTGAGGTCTGTGTGATGGTAACACTGCTCTGAGGTCTGTGTGATGGTAACACTGCTCTGAGGACTGTGTGATGGTAACACTGCTCTGAGGACTGTGTGATGGTAACACTGCTCTGAGGTCTGTGTGATGGTAACACTGCTCTGAGGTCTGTGTGATGGTAACACTGCTCTGAGGTCTGTGTGATGGTAACACTGCTCTGAGGACTGTGTGATGGTAACACTGCTCTGAGGTCTGTGTGATGGTAACACTGCTCTGAGGTCTGTGTGATGGTAACACTGCTCTGAGGACTGTGTGATGGTAACACTGCTCTGAGGTCTGTGTGATGGTAACACTGCTCTGAGGTCTGTGTGATGGTAACACTGCTCTGAGGTCTGTGTGATGGTAACACTGCTCTGAGGTCTGTGTGATGGTAACACTGCTCTGAGGTCTGTGTGATGGTAACACTGCTCTGAGGTGTATGTGATGGTAACACTGCTCTGAGGTCTGTATGATGGTAACACTGCTCTGAGGACTGTGTGATGGTAACACTGCTCTGAGGTCTGTATGATGGTAACACTGCTCTGAGGTGTGTGTGATGGTAACACTGCTCTGAGGACTGTGTGATGGTAACACTGCTCTGAGGTCTGTGTGATGGTAACACTGCTCTGAGGACTGTGTGATGGTAACACTGCTCTGAGGTCTGTGTGATGGTAACACTGCTCTGAGGTCTGTGTGATGGTAACACTGCTCTGAGGACTGTGTGATGGTAACACTGCTCTGAGGACTGTGTGATGGTAACACTGCTCTGAGGTGTATGTGATGGTAACACTGCTCTGAGGTCTGTATGATGGTAACACTGCTCTGAGGACTGTGTGATGGTAACACTGCTCTGAGGTCTGTATGATGGTAACACTGCTCTGAGGTGTGTGTGATGGTAACACTGCTCTGAGGACTGTGTGATGGTAACACTGCTCTGAGGTCTGTGTGATGGTAACACTGCTCTGAGGACTGTGTGATGGTAACACTGCTCTGAGGTCTGTGTGATGGTAACACTGCTCTGAGGTCTGTGTGATGGTAACACTGCTCTGAGGACTGTGTGATGGTAACACTGCTCTGAGGTCTGTGTGATGGTAACACTGCTCTGAGGACTGTGTGATGGTAACACTGCTCTGAGGACTGTGTGATGGTAACACTGCTCTGAGGTCTGTGTGATGGTAACACTGCTCTGAGGTCTGTGTGATGGTAACACTGCTCTGAGGACTGTGTGATGGTAACACTGCTCTGAGGACTGTGTGATGGTAACACTGCTCTGAGGTCTGTGTGATGGTAACACTGCTCTGAGGTCTATGTGATGGTAACACTGCTCTGAGGTGTATGTGATGGTAACACTGCTCTGAGGTCTGTGTGATGGTAACACTGCTCTGAGGTGTGTGTGATGGTAACACTGCTCTGAGGACTGTGTGATGGTAACACTGCTCTGAGGTCTGTGTGATGGTAACACTGCTCTGAGGTCTGTGTGATGGTAACACTGCTCTGAGGACTGTGTGATGGTAACACTGCTCTGAGGACTGTGTGATGGTAACACTGCTCTGAGGACTGTGTGATGGTAACACTGCTCTGAGGACTGTGTGATGGTAACACTGCTCTGAGGACTGTGTGATGGTAACACTGCTCTGAGGTCTGTGTGATGGTAACACTGCTCTGAGGTCTGTGTGATGGTAACACTGCTCTGAGGTCTGTGTGATGGTAACACTGCTCTGAGGTCTGTGTGATGGTAACACTGCTCTGAGGTCTGTGTGATGGTAACACTGCTCTGAGGTCTGTGTGATGGTAACACTGCTCTGAGGTCTGTGTGATGGTAACACTGCTCTGAGGTCTGTGTGATGGTAACACTGCTCTGAGGTCTGTGTGATGGTAACACTGCTCTAAGGTCTGTGTGATGGTAACACTGCTCTGAGGTGTATGTGATGGTAACACTGCTCTGAGGTCTGTGTGATGGTAACACTGCTCTGAGGACTGTGTGATGGTAACACTGCTCTGAGGACTGTGTGATGGTAACACTGCTCTGAGGTCTGTGTGATGGTAACACTGCTCTGAGGTCTGTGTGATGATAACACTGCTCTGAGGTCTGTGTGATGGTAACACTGCTCTGAGGTCTGTGTGATGGTAACACTGCTCTGAGGTGTGTGTGATGGTAACACTGCTCTGAGGTCTGTGTGATGGTAACACTGCTCTGAGGTCTGTGTGATGGTAACACTGCTCTGAGGTGTGTGTGATGGTAACACTGCTCTGAGGTGTATGTGATGGTAACACTGCTCTGAGGACTGTGTGATGGTAACACTGCTCTGAGGTCTGTGTGATGGTAACACTGCTCTGAGGTCTGTGTGATGGTAACACTGCTCTGAGGTCTGTGTGATGGTAACACTGCTCTGAGGAATGTGTGATGATAACACTGCTCTGAGGTCTGTGTGATGGTAACACTGCTCTGAGGTCTGTGTGATGGTAACACTGCTCTGAGGACTGTGTGATGGTAACACTGCTCTGAGGTGTATGTGATGGTAACACTGCTCTGAGGTCTGTGTGATGGTAACACTGCTCTGAGGTGTATGTGATGGTAACACTGCTCTGAGGTCTGTGTGATGGTAACACTGCTCTGAGGTCTGTGTGATGGTAACACTGCTCTGACGACTGTGTGATGGTAACACTGCTCTGAGGTCTGTGTGATGGTAACACTGCTCTGAGGTGTGTGTGATGGTAACACTGCTCTGAGGTCTGTGTGATGGTAACACTGCTCTGAGGTCTGTGTGATGGTAACACTGCTCTGAGGACTGTGTGATGGTAACACTGCTCTGAGGTCTGTGTGATGGTAACACTGCTCTGAGGACTGTGTGATGGTAACACTGCTCTGAGGTGTGTGTGATGGTAACACTGCTCTGAGGTCTGTGTGATGGTAACACTGCTCTGAGGTCTGTGTGATGGTAACACTGCTCTGAGGTGTATGTGATGGTAACACTGCTCTGAGGTCTGTGTGATGGTAACACTGCTCTGAGGTCTGTGTGATGGTAACACTGCTCTGAGGTCTGTGTGATGGTAACACTGCTCTGAGGTCTGTGTGATGGTAACACTGCTCTGAGGTCTGTGTGATGGTAACACTGCTCTGAGGTCTGTGTGATGGTAACACTGCTCTGAGGAATGTGTGATGGTAACACTGCTCTGAGGTCTGTGTGATGGTAACACTGCTCTGAGGTGTATGTGATGGTAACACTGCTCTGAGGTGTATGTGATGGTAACACTGCTCTGAGGTGTATGTGATGGTAACACTGCTCTGAGGTATATGTGATGGTAACACTGCTCTGAGGTCTGTGTGATGGTAACACTGCTCTGAGGACTGTGTGATGGTAACACTGCTCTGAGGACTGTGTGATGGTAACACTGCTCTGAGGTGTGTGTGATGGTAACACTGCTCTGAGGTCTGTGTGATGGTAACACTGCTCTGAGGACTGTGTGATGGTAACACTGCTCTGAGGTCTGTGTGATGGTAACACTGCTCTGAGGACTGTGTGATGGTAACACTGCTCTGAGGACTGTGTGATGGTAACACTGCTCTGAGGTCTGTGTGATGGTAACACTGCTCTGAGGACTGTGTGATGGTAACACTGCTCTGAGGTCTGTGTGATGGTAACACTGCTCTGAGGTCTGTGATGGTAACACTGCTCTGAGGACTGTGTGATGGTAACACTGCTCTGAGGTCTGTGTGATGGTAACACTGCTCTGAGGTCTGTGTGATGGTAACACTGCTCTGAGGTGTATGTGATGGTAACACTGCTCTGAGGTCTGTGTGATGGTAACACTGCTCTGAGGTCTGTGTGATGGTAACACTGCTCTGAGGTCTGTGTGATGGTAACACTGCTCTGAGGTGTATGTGATGGTAACACTGCTCTGAGGTCTGTGTGATGGTAACACTGCTCTGAGGACTGTGTGATGGTAACACTGCTCTGAGGTCTGTGTGATGGTAACACTGCTCTGAGGTGTATGTGATGGTAACACTGCTCTGAGGTCTGTGTGATGGTAACACTGCTCTGAGGACTGTGTGATGGTAACACTGCTCTGAGGTCTGTGTGATGGTAACACTGCTCTGAGGACTGTGTGATGGTAACACTGCTCTGAGGTGTATGTGATGGTAACACTGCTCTGAGGTGTATGTGATGGTAACACTGCTCTGAGGACTGTGTGATGGTAACACTGCTCTGAGGTCTGTGTGATGATAACACTGCTCTGAGGTCTGTGTGATGGTAACACTGCTCTGAGGACTGTGTGATGGTAACACTGCTCTGAGGACTGTGTGATGGTAACACTGCTCTGAGGTCTGTGTGATGGTAACACTGCTCTGAGGTCTGTGTGATGGTAACACTGCTCTGAGGTCTGTGTGATGGTAACACTGCTCTGAGGTCTGTGTGATGGTAACACTGCTCTGAGGTCTGTGTGATGGTAACACTGCTCTGAGGACTGTGTGATGGTAACACTGCTCTGAGGTCTGTGTGATGGTAACACTGCTCTGAGGACTGTGTGATGGTAACACTGCTCTGAGGACTGTGTGATGGTAACACCGCTCTGAGGTCTGTGTGATGGTAACACTGCTCTGAGGTCTGTGTGATGGTAACACTGCTCTGAGGACTGTGTGATGGTAACACTGCTCTGAGGACTGTGTGATGGTAACACTGCTCTGAGGTCTGTGTGATGGTAACACTGCTCTGAGGTCTGTGTGATGGTAACACTGCTCTGAGGTATATGTGATGGTAACACTGCTCTGAGGACTGTGTGATGGTAACACTGCTCTGAGGACTGTGTGATGGTAACACTGCTCTGAGGTCTGTGTGATGGTAACACTGCTCTGAGGACTGTGTGATGGTAACACTGCTCTGAGGACTGTGTGATGGTAACACCGCTCTGAGGTCTGTGTGATGGTAACACTGCTCTGAGGTCTGTGTGATGGTAACACTGCTCTGAGGACTGTGTGATGGTAACACTGCTCTGAGGTCTGTGTGATGGTAACACTGCTCTGAGGTCTGTGTGATGGTAACACTGCTCTGAGGTCTGTGTGATGGTAACACTGCTCTGAGGTGTATGTGATGGTAACACTGCTCTGAGGTGTGTGTGATGGTAACACTGCTCTGAGGTCTGTGTGATGGTAACACTGCTCTGAGGTCTGTGTGATGGTAACACTGCTCTGAGGACTGTGTGATGGTAACACTGCTCTGAGGTCTGTGTGATGGTAACACTGCTCTGAGGTCTGTGTGATGGTAACACTGCTCTGAGGACTGTGTGATGGTAACACTGCTCTGAGGTCTGTATGATGGTAACACTGCTCTGAGGTGTATGTGATGGTAACACTGCTCTGAGGTCTGTATGATGGTAACACTGCTCTGAGGACTGTGTGATGGTAACACTGCTCTGAGGTCTGTATGATGGTAACACTGCTCTGAGGTGTGTGTGATGGTAACACTGCTCTGAGGACTGTGTGATGGTAACACTGCTCTGAGGTCTGTGTGATGGTAACACTGCTCTGAGGACTGTGTGATGGTAACACTGCTCTGAGGTCTGTGTGATGGTAACACTGCTCTGAGGTCTGTGTGATGGTAACACTGCTCTGAGGTCTGTGTGATGGTAACACTGCTCTGAGGTCTATGTGATGGTAACACTGCTCTGAGGACTGTGTGATGGTAACACTGCTCTGAGGTGTGTGTGATGGTAACACTGCTCTGAGGACTGTGTGATGGTAACACTGCTCTGAGGTCTGTGTGATGATAACACTGCTCTGAGGTCTGTGTGATGATAACACTGCTCTGAGGTCTGTGTGATGGTAACACTGCTCTGAGGTCTGTGTGATGGTAACACTGCTCTGAGGTCTGTGTGATGGTAACACTGCTCTGAGGTCTGTGTGATGGTAACACTGCTCTGAGGACTGTGTGATGGTAACACTGCTCTGAGGTCTGTGTGATGGTAACACTGTTCTGAGGTCTGTGTGATGGTAACACTGCTCTGAGGACTGTGTGATGGTAACACTGCTCTGAGGTCTGTGTGATGGTAACACTGCTCTGAGGTCTATGTGATGGTAACACTGCTCTGAGGTCTGTGTGATGGTAACACTGCTCTGAGGACTGTGTGATGGTAACACTGCTCTGAGGACTGTGTGATGGTAACACTGCTCTGAGGACTGTGTGATGGTAACACTGCTCTGAGGTCTGTGTGATGGTAACACTGCTCTGAGGTGTATGTGATGGTAACACTGCTCTGAGGACTGTGTGATGGTAACACTGCTCTGAGGTCTGTGTGATGGTAACACTGCTCTGAGGACTGTGTGATGGTAACACTGCTCTGAGGTCTGTGTGATGGTAACACTGCTCTGAGGTCTGTGTGATGGTAACACTGCTCTGAGGTGTATGTGATGGTAACACTGCTCTGAGGTCTGTGTGATGGTAACACTGCTCTGAGGACTGTGTGATGGTAACACTGCTCTGAGGTCTGTGTGATGGTAACACTGCTCTGAGGTCTGTGTGATGATAACACTGCTCTGAGGTCTGTGTGATGGTAACACTGCTCTGAGGTCTGTGTGATGGTAACACTGCTCTGAGGTGTGTGTGATGGTAACACTGCTCTGAGGTCTGTGTGATGGTAACACTGCTCTGAGGTCTCTGTGATGGTAACACTGCTCTGAGGTCTGTGTGATGATAACACTGCTCTGAGGTCTGTGTGATGGTAACACTGCTCTGAGGTGTGTGTGATGGTAACACTGCTCTGAGGACTGTGTGATGGTAACACTGCTCTGAGGTGTATGTGATGGTAACACTGCTCTGAGGTCTGTGTGATGGTAACACTGCTCTGAGGTCTGTGTGATGATAACACTGCTCTGAGGTCTGTGTGATGGTAACACTGCTCTGAGGTCTGTGTGATGGTAACACTGCTCTGAGGTCTGTGTGATGGTAACACTGCTCTGAGGTCTGTGTGATGGTAACACTGCTCTGAGGTCTGTGTGATGGTAACACTGCTCTGAGGACTGTGTGATGGTAACACTGCTCTGAGGTCTGTGTGATGGTAACACTGCTCTGAGGTCTGTGTGATGGTAACACTGCTCTGAGGACTGTGTGATGGTAACACTGCTCTGAGGTGTGTGTGATGGTAACACTGCTCTGAGGTCTGTGTGATGATAACACTGCTCTGAGGTCTGTGTGATGGTAACACTGCTCTGAGGACTGTGTGATGGTAACACTGCTCTGAGGTGTATGTGATGGTAACACTGCTCTGAGGTGTGTGTGATGGTAACACTGCTCTGAGGTCTGTGTGATGGTAACACTGCTCTGAGGTCTGTGTGATGGTAACACTGCTCTGAGGTCTGTGTGATGGTAACACTGCTCTGAGGTCTGTGTGATGGTAACACTGCTCTGAGGTGTATGTGATGGTAACACTGCTCTGAGGTGTGTGTGATGGTAACACTGCTCTGAGGTCTGTGTGATGGTAACACTGCTCTGAGGTCTGTGTGATGGTAACACTGCTCTGAGGTCTGTGTGATGGTAACACTGCTCTGAGGTCTGTGTGATGGTAACACTGCTCTGAGGTCTGTGTGATGGTAACACTGCTCTGAGGTCTGTGTGATGGTAACACTGCTCTGAGGTGTATGTGATGGTAACACTGCTCTGAGGTCTGTGTGATGGTAACACTGCTCTGAGGTGTGTGTGATGGTAACACTGCTCTGAGGTGTATGTGATGGTAACACTGCTCTGAGGTGTATGTGATGGTAACACTGCTCTGAGGTCTGTGTGATGGTAACACTGCTCTGAGGTCTGTGTGATGGTAACACTGCTCTGAGGTCTGTGTGATGGTAACACTGCTCTGAGGTCTGTGTGATGGTAACACTGCTCTGAGGTCTGTGTGATGGTAACACTGCTCTGAGGTCTGTGTGATGGTAACACTGCTCTGAGGTCTATGTGATGGTAACACTGCTCTGAGGTCTGTGTGATGGTAACACTGCTCTGAGGACTGTGTGATGGTAACACTGCTCTGAGGACTGTGTGATGGTAACACTGCTCTGAGGACTGTGTGATGGTAACACTGCTCTGAGGTGTATGTGATGGTAACACTGCTCTGAGGTCTGTGTGATGGTAACACTGCTCTGAGGACTGTGTGATGGTAACACTGCTCTGAGGTCTGTGTGATGGTAACACTGCTCTGAGGTGTGTGTGATGGTAACACTGCTCTGAGGTCTGTGTGATGGTAACACTGCTCTGAGGTCTGTGTGATGGTAACACTGCTCTGAGGTCTGTGTGATGGTAACACTGCTCTGAGGACTGTGTGATGGTAACACTGCTCTGAGGACTGTGTGATGGTAACACTGCTCTGAGGTCTGTGTGATGGTAACACTGCTCTGAGGTCTGTGTGATGGTAACACTGCTCTGAGGTCTGTGTGATGGTAACACTGCTCTGAGGTCTGTGTGATGGTAACACTGCTCTGAGGTCTGTGTGATGGTAACACTGCTCTGAGGTCTGTGTGATGGTAACACTGCTCTGAGGTCTGTGTGATGGTAACACTGCTCTGAGGTCTGTGTGATGGTAACACTGCTCTGAGGACTGTGTGATGGTAACACTGCTCTGAGGACTGTGTGATGGTAACACTGCTCTGAGGTCTGTGTGATGGTAACACTGCTCTGAGGTCTGTGTGATGGTAACACTGCTCTGAGGACTGTGTGATGGTAACACTGCTCTGAGGACTGTGTGATGGTAACACTGCTCTGAGGTCCGTGTGATGGTAACACTGCTCTGAGGTGTGTGTGATGGTAACACTGCTCTGAGGTGTGTGTGATGGTAACACTGCTCTGAGGACTGTGTGATGGTAACACTGCTCTGAGGTCCGTGTGATGGTAACACTGCTCTGAGGTGTGTGTGATGGTAACACTGCTCTGAGGTCCGTGTGATGGTAACACTGCTCTGAGGTCTGTGTGATGGTAACACTGCTCTGAGGTGTGTGTGATGGTAACACTGCTCTGAGGTCTGTGTGATGGTAACACTGCTCTGAGGTGTGTGTGATGGTAACACTGCTCTGAGGTGTGTGTGATGGTAACACTGCTCTGAGGTGTGTGTGATGGTAACACTGCTCTGAGGACTGTGTGATGGTAACACTGCTCTGAGGTCTGTGTGATGGTAACACTGCTCTGAGGACTGTGTGATGGTAACACTGCTCTGAGGTCTGTGTGATGGTAACACTGCTCTGAGGACTGTGTGATGGTAACACTGCTCTGAGGACTGTGTGATGGTAACACTGCTCTGAGGACTGTGTGATGGTAACACTGCTCTGAGGTGTGTGTGATGGTAACACTGCTCTGAGGTGTATGTGATGGTAACACTGCTCTGAGGTCTGTGTGATGGTAACACTGCTCTGAGGTATATGTGATGGTAACACTGCTCTGAGGACTGTGTGATGGTAACACTGCTCTGAGGTCTGTGTGATGGTAACACTGCTCTGAGGTCTGTGTGATGGTAACACTGCTCTGAGGTGTGTGTGATGGTAACACTGCTCTGAGGTGTGTGTGATGGTAACACTGCTCTGAGGTTTTCATCTATCAGGGTACGTTCACACTTGTTCTACGCTGCAGATCCGTTGGTGAAGGCCCCCTCTATACTGCTTTATATGTTCCCCCTGGTATCGGCAATACGCCCCTACCAGCAGACACCCTGCGATGTGAGAGTCGCAGTATACTCGCACATCGCGGGAGCTCTCTGCCTAGCTCAGAGCAGGGACAGTGGCCGCGATGTGCGATTATGATCGTATAGACACAAGCGCCATAAAACGCATCAAACTTCCTCTCAGTCACTTAAGCGACTCAATAAAAATTTTGGCTGTGAAATAATGGAGCATTACCGGAATCTCCTCTGCCGATAGCGCTTTATATCTGCAATCAAAGTGAAATGCGCGGCCGCCATAATCCGAGAGGCCACGTCACATATTTGGTGGAAATCGTCTGTTAAATAAGATTTCAAAATGAGAAGAGCAAAGACGCAAGATCTGATCCCAAGATGACAGCAAAGATGGCGGAAAAACTCTGTATACAATGGGGAGAATACATCAATAAATACAGAAGAAAACTGGTTGAAAAAGTCACATGTTGTTGCACAATTCTCTAAAAAAGGGGAAACTCTAAATCCTATCTAGAAGGTAACCACAGCCCCGCCTCCTCTATGACATCACTGATATAATATAATAGTCATATAATGACATGTGATCACAGCCCCGCCCCCTGTATGACATCACTGATATAATATAATAGTAATAAAATGACATGTGATCACAGCCCCGCCCCCTGTATGACATCACTGATATAATATAATAGTAATATAATGACATGTGATCACAGCCCCGCCTCCTGTTTGACATCACTGATATAATAGAATAGTAATATAATGACATGTGATCACAGCCCCGCCCCCTGTATGACATCACTGATATAATATAATAGTCATATAATAACATGTGATCACAGCCCCGCCTCCTCTATGACATCACTAATATAATAGTAACATAATGACACGTGATCACAGCCCCGCCCCCTGTATGACATCACTGATATAATATAATGACATGTGATCACAGCCCCGCCCCCTGTATGACATCACTGATATAATATAATGACATGTGATCACAGCCCCGCCCCCTGTATGACATCACTGATATAATAGAATAGTAATATAATGACATGTGATCACAGCCCCGCCCCCTGTATGACATCACTGATATAATATAATAGTCATATAATAACATGTGATCACAGCCCCGCCTCCTCTATGACATCACTAATATAATATAATAGTAACATAATGACATGTGATCACAGCCCCGCCCCCTGTATGACACCACTGATATAATATAATGACATGTGATCACAGCCCCGCCCCCTGTATGACATCACTGATATAATATAATGACATGTGATCACAGCCCCGCCCCCTTGTATGACATCACTGATATAATATAATAGTCATATAATAACATGTGATCACAGCCCCGCCCCCTGTATGACATCACTGATATAATATAATAGTCATATAATAACATGTGATCACAGCCCCGCCTCCTCTATGACATCACTGATATAATATAATAGTCATATAATGACATGTGATCACAGCCCCGCCCCTGTATGACATCACTGATATAATATAATGACATGTGATCACAGCCCCACTCCCTGTATGACATCACTAATATAATGACATGTGATCACAGCCCCGCCCCCTGTATGACATCACTGATATAATATAATGACAAGTGATCACAGCCCTGCCCCCTGTATGACATCACTGATATAATATAATGACATGTGATCACAGCCCCGCCCCCTGTAGGACATTACTGATATAATATAATATAATGACATGTGAGCACAGCCCCGCCCCCTGTAGGACATCACTGATATAATATAATAGTAATATAATGACATGTGATCACAGCCACGCCCCCTGTATGACATCATTGATACAATATAATGACATGTGATCACAGCCCCACCCCCTGTATGACATCACTGATATAATAGAATAGTAATATAATGACATGTGATCACAGCCCTGCCCCCTGTATAACATCACTGATACAATATAACAGTAATATAATGACATGTGATCACAGCCCCACCCCCTGTATGACATCACTGATATAATATAATAGTAATATAATGACATGTGATCACAGCCCCGCCCCCTGTATGACATCACTGATATAATATAATGACATGTGATCACAGCCCTGCCCCCTGTTTGATATCACTGATATAATATAATGACGTGATCACAGCCCCGCCCCCCGTATGACATCACTGATATAATATAATAGTAATATAATGACATGTGATCACAGCCCCGCCCCCTGTATGACATCACTGATATAATATAATGACATTTGATCACAGCCCCGCCCCCTGTATGACATCACTGATATAATATAATGACATGTGATCACAGCCCCGCCCCCTGTATGACATCACTGATATAATATAATGACATGTGATCACAGCCCCGCCCCCTGTATGACATCACTGATATAATATAATGACATGTGATCACAGCCCCACCCCCTGTATGACATCACTGATATAATATAATAGTAATATAATGACATGTGATCACAGCCCCGCCCCCTGTATGACATCACTGATATAATATAATGACATGTGATCACAGCCCCGCCCCCTGTATGACATCACTGATATAATATAATAGTAATATAATGACATGTGATCACAGCCCCGCCCCCTGTATGACATCACTGATATAATATAATGACATGTGATCACAGCCCCGCCCCCTGTATGACATCACTGATATAATATAATGACATGTGATCACAGCCCCGCCCCCTGTATGACATCACTGATATAATAGAATGACATGTGATCACAGCCCCGCCCCCTGTATGACATCACTGATATAATAGAATGACATGTATTTGCTGCTGACTTGTTTCCCTGGAGCCTCCTCTCTGGTTACAATGTATCTATATACTGTATCTGAACACTTTGTGACTAAATATAGAGCAGACCCCCCCCCCCCCCCCCCCATCAATGGAGGTTAAATAAGCTACCAAAGAAATAAGAATAAATAGGGGGTATGCGTGGCCCTGGGGCCCCTGTGATTGGCTCTTCAGCATTGATCCTGTTGGAAGTAATTATACACTTAGCTGGAGGATTTTCCAGGTCCAGTAATTCCCTGATTTAATGTTGGCTGAGAGTAAAGGGGGGGGATGTGGACTGATGGAGCCGGTGACGTCACGGACCCTCTTAGCATTCGCAGCACGGACACTGCGGGCAGACCCCTTCCCAATCTCCCGGCTTTTCATTAAATCACTTCCTGCTTTGTGGAGACATGTCAGATACGGTTAATCCAATGTTACATAGAAGCGACAGCCCCGCGCACTATCACAGCCCCCGTCTCCTATATCAAACAATGGGAAACCCTCATACATAGGGTCAGGCGGCTGCCAACGAGCCCCCCATGACTAGACAGGAGGACACGGCTTCCATGATAGCATTGGGCCCCTTATCTACAGGGCTCCTGTGTATCTATATAGGTATATATAAAAGTGATAGAGCCCTGGAATCCAAATGCAGCCTCTAGAGTGCCTCCAGCTGTTGCAAAACTACAACTCCCAGCATGCCCGGACAGCCTTCGGCTGTCCGGGCATGCTGGGTGTTGTAGTGTTGCAACAGCTGGAGGTAAACTGGTCGGAAAACACTACTTTAAAGGGGTACTATGATGGAAAACTTTTTTTTTTTTTTTTTAAATCAACTGGTGCCAGAAAGTTAAACAGATTTGTAAATTACTTCTATTAAAAAAAAAATCTTAATCCTTCCAATACTTATTAGCTGCTGAATACTACAGAGGAAATTCTTTTCTTTTTGGAACACAGTGCTCTCTGCTGACATCTCTGTCCATTTTAGGAACTGTCCAGAGCAGCATATGTTTGCTATGGGGATTTTGTCCTACTCTGGACAGTTCTTAAAATGGACAGAGATGTCAGCAGAGAGCACTGTGGTCATGATGTCAGCAGAGAGCTCTGTGTTCCAAAAAGAAAATAATTTCTTCTGTAGTATTCAGCAGCTAATAAGTACTGAAAGGATTAAGATTTTTTTAATAGAAGTCATTTACAAATCTGTTTAACTTTCTGGCACCAGTTGATTTAAAAAATAAAAAAAGTTTTCCACCGGAGTACCCCTTTAAGGCAACGTTCTCCAACATGCGCCTCTCCAGCTGCTGCAAAACTACAATGCTTATTGTACCCAGACAGCATGCAGTATTTTCCAATCTGCAGCTTCGTTGTACCCTAGAAGCCTCTAGTATTCCTGAAGCTGTGTCTCTCCATCTTTTCAAAACTACAACTCCCATCATGCACCGCAGGGACGGCTCCATCTATAGGCAAAATAGACAGCTGCCTAGAGCGCCCTCTTGACGGGGGCGCCGTTCTGCCCTCCGCTATAGAGTTATTTTTACTGGTCCTGAAAGCCGCTAATCTGTCTCCCCAGTAATAAGGAGATTACATGAGGAGGAGGTTTGTTACAGTGTGTCACCCCAGAAGTAAGGAGATTACATGAGGAGGAGGTTTGTTACAGTGTGTCACCCCAGAAGTAAGAAGATAACATGAGGAGGAGGCTTGTTACAGTGTGTCACCCAATTAGTAATGAGATTATATGAGGATGAGGTTTGTTACAGTGTGTCACCCCAGTAGTAAGGTGATTGCATGAGGAGGAGGTTTGTTACAGTGTGTCACCCCAGTAGTAGGTGATTACATGAGGAGGAGGTTTGTTACAGTGTGTCACCCAATTAGTAATGAGATTGTATGAGGATGAGGTTTGTTACAGTGTGTCACCCCAGTAGTAAGGTGATTGCATGAGGAGGAGGTTTGTTACAGTGTGTCACCCCAATAGTAAGGTGATTACATGAGGAGGGGGTTTGTTACAGTGTGTCACCCCAGTAGTATAGAGAGTACATGAGGAGGGGGTTTGTTACAGTGTGTCACCCCAGTAGTATGGAGATTACATGAGGAGGAAGTTTGTTACAGTGTGTCACCACAGTAGTAAGGAGATTACATGAAGAGGAGGTTTGTTACAGTGTGTCACCCCAGTAGTAAGGAGATTACATGGGGAGGAGGTTTATTACAGTGTGTCACCCAAACAGTATAGAGATTATGTGAGGATGAGGTTTGTTACAGTGTGTCACCCCAGTATTAAGGAGAGTACAAGAGGAGTTTTTTTTTTACAGTGTGTCACCCCAGTAGTAAGGAGATTACATAAGGAGGAGGTTTGTTACAGTGTGTCACCCCAGTAGTAAGGAGATTACATGAGGAGGTGGTTTGTTACAGTGTGTCACCCCAGTAGTAAGGAGATTACATGAGGAGGAGGTTTGTTACAGTGAGTCACCCCATTAGTAAGGAGATTACATGAGGAGGAGGTTTGTTACAGTGTGTCACCCCAGTAGTATGGAGATTACATGAGGAGGAGGTTTGTTACAGTGTGTCACCCCAGTAGTAAGGAGACTACATGAGGAGGAAGTTTGTTACAGTGTGTCACCACAGTAGTAAGGTGATTACATGAGGAGGCGGTTTGTTACAGTGTGTCACCCCAGTAGTAAGGAGATTTCATGATGATGAGGTTTGTTACAGTGTGACACCCCAGTAGTAAGGAGATTACATGAGGAGGGGGCTTGTTACAGTGTGTCACCCCAGTAGTAAGGAGATTACATGAGGAGGAGGTTTGTTACAGTGTGTCACCCCAGTAGTAAGGAGATTACATGAGGAGGAAGTTTGTTACAGTGTGTCACCACAGTAGTAAGGTGATTACATGAGGAGGCGGTTTGTTACAGTGTGTCACCCCAGTAGTAAGGAGATTTCATGATGATGAGGTTTGTTACAGTGTGACACCCCAGTAGTAAGGAGATTACATGAGGAGGGGGCTTGTTACAGTGTGTCACCCCAGTAGTAAGGAGATTACATGAGGATGATGTTTGTTACAGTGTGTCACCCCAGTAGTAAGGAGATTACATGAGGAGGGGGCTTGTTACAGTGTGTCACCCCAGTAGTATTGAGATTACATGAGGAGGAGGTTTGTTACAGCGTGTCACCCCAGTAGTAAGGAGATTACATGAGGAGGAGGTTTGTTACAGTGTGTCACCCAATTAGTAATGAGATTGTGTGAGGAGGAGGTTTGTTACAGTGTGTCACCCCAGTAGTAAGGTGATTGCATGAGGAGGAGGTTTGTTACAGTGTGTCACCCCAGTAGTAAGGAGATTACATGAGGAGGAGGTTTGTTACAGTGTGTCACCCCAGTAGTAAGGAGATTACATGAGGAGGAGGTTTGTTACAGTGTGTCACCCCAGTAGTAAGGCTATTACTTGAGGAGGAGTTTTGTTACAGTGTGTCAACCCAGTAGTAAGGAGAGTACATGAGGAGGGGGTTTGTTACAGTGTGTCATCCCAGTAGTATGGAGGTTACATGAGGAGGAGGTTTGTTACAGTGTGTCACCCCAGTAGTAAGGAGTTTAAATGAAGAGGAGGTTTGTTACAGTGTGTCCTCCAATTAGTATAGAGATTATTTGAGGATGAGGTTTGTTACAGTGTGTCACGCCAGTAGTGAGGAGATTACATGAGGAGGGGGTTTGTTACAGTGTGTCACCCCAGTAGTGAGGAGATTACATGAGGAGGAGGTTTGTTACAGTGTGTCATCCCAGTAGTAAGGAGATTACATGAGGAGGAGGTTTGTTACAGTGTGTCGCCCCAGTAGTAAGAATATTACATGAAGAGGAGGTTTGTTACAGTGTGTCACCCAATTGGTATAGAGATTATGTGAGGAAGAGGTTTGTTACAGTGTGTGTCACCCCAGTGTTAAGGAGAGTACATGAGGAGGGGGTTTGTTACAGTGTATCACCCCAGTAGTAAGGTGATTACATGAGGAATGGGTTTGTTACAGTGTGTCACCCCAGTAGTAAGGAGATTACATGAGGAGGAGGTGTGTTACAGTTTATCACCCCAGTAGTAAGGAGATTACATGAGGAGGAGGTTTGTTACAGTGTTTCACCTCAGTAGTAAGATGATTACATGAGGAGGAGGTTTGTTACAGTGTGTCACCCCAGTAATAAGGAGATTACATGAGGAGGAGGTTACCGTGTGTCACCCCAGCAGTAAGGTATTTACCTGAGGAGGAGGTTTGTTACAGTGTGTCATCCCAGTAGTAAGGTAATTACATGAGGAGGGGGTTTGTTACCATGTGTCACCCCAGTAGTAAGGTAATTACATGAGGAGGAGGTTTGTTACAGTGTGTCACCCCAGTAGTAAGGTAATTACATGAGGAGGAGGGTTGTTACAGTGTGTGAGCCCAGTAGTAAGAAGATTACATGAGGAGGAGGTTTGTTACAGTGTGTCACCCCAGTAGTAAGATTACATGTGGAGGAGGTTTGTTACAGTGTGTCACCCCAGTAGTGAGGTGATTACATGAGGAGAAGGTTTGTTACAGTGTGTCACCCCAGTAGTAAGGAGATTACATGAGGAGGAGGTTTGTTACAGTGTGTCACTCCAGTAGTAAGGAGATTACATGAGGAGGAGGTTTGTTACAGTTTGTCACCCCAGTAGTAAGGAGATTACATGAGGAGGAGGTTTGTTACAGTGTGTCACCCCAGTAGTAAGGAGATTACATGAGGAGGAGGTGTGTTACAGTTTATCACCCCAGTAGTAAGGAGATTACATGAGGAGGAGGTTTGTTACAGTGTTTCACCTCAGTAGTAAGATGATTACATGAGGAGGAGGTTTGTTACAGTGTATCACCCCAGTAGTAAGGTGATTACATGAGGAATGGGTTTGTTACAGTGTGTCACCCCAGTAGTAAGGAGATTACATGAGGAGGAGGTGTGTTACAGTTTATCACCCCAGTAGTAAGGAGATTACATGAGGAGGAGGTTTGTTACAGTGTTTCACCTCAGTAGTAAGATGATTACATGAGGAGGAGGTTTGTTACAGTGTGTCACCCCAGTAATAAGGAGATTACATGAGGAGGAGGTTACCGTGTGTCACCCCAGCAGTAAGGTATTTACCTGAGGAGGAGGTTTGTTACAGTGTGTCATCCCAGTAGTAAGGTAATTACATGAGGAGGGGGTTTGTTACCATGTGTCACCCCAGTAGTAAGGTAATTACATGAGGAGGAGGTTTGTTACAGTGTGTCACCCCAGTAGTAAGGTAATTACATGAGGAGGAGGGTTGTTACAGTGTGTGAGCCCAGTAGTAAGAAGATTACATGAGGAGGAGGTTTGTTACAGTGTGTCACCCCAGTAGTAAGATTACATGTGGAGGAGGTTTGTTACAGTGTGTCACCCCAGTAGTGAGGTGATTACATGAGGAGAAGGTTTGTTACAGTGTGTCACCCCAGTAGTAAGGAGATTACATGAGGAGGAGGTTTGTTACAGTGTGTCACTCCAGTAGTAAGGAGATTACATGAGGAGGAGGTTTGTTACAGTTTGTCACCCCAGTAGTAAGGAGATTACATGAGGAGGAGGTTTGTTACAGTGTGTCACCCCAGTAGTAAGGAGATTACATGAGGAGGAGGTGTGTTACAGTTTATCACCCCAGTAGTAAGGAGATTACATGAGGAGGAGGTTTGTTACAGTGTTTCACCTCAGTAGTAAGATGATTACATGAGGAGGAGGTTTGTTACAGTGTGTCACCCCAGTAATAAGGAGATTACATGAGGAGGAGGTTACCGTGTGTCACCCCAGCAGTAAGGTATTTACCTGAGGAGGAGGTTTGTTACAGTGTGTCATCCCAGTAGTAAGGTAATTACATGAGGAGGGGGTTTGTTACCATGTGTCACCCCAGTAGTAAGGTAATTACATGAGGAGGAGGTTTGTTACAGTGTGTCACCCCAGTAGTAAGGTAATTACATGAGGAGGAGGGTTGTTACAGTGTGTGAGCCCAGTAGTAAGAAGATTACATGAGGAGGAGGTTTATTACAGTGTGTCACCCCAGTAGTAAGATTACATGTGGAGGAGGTTTGTTACAGTGTGTCACCCCAGTAGTGAGGTGATTACATGAGGAGAAGGTTTGTTACAGTGTGTCACCCCAGTAGTAAGGAGATTACATGAGGAGGAGGTTTGTTACAGTTTGTCACCCCAGTAGTAAGGAGATTACATGAGGAGGAGGTTTGTTACAGTGTGTCACCCCAGTAGTAAGGAGATTACACGAGGAGGAGGTTTGTTACAGTGTGTCACCCCAGTAGTAAGGAGATTACATGAGGAGGAGGTTTGTTTACAGTGTTTCACCACAGTAGTAAGGTGGGGGGTGTCAATGGGAGGTAGTCAAGGGGGCGGTAAAAAGTAGCTATTGCCTAGAGTGGCAAATATCTTTGCACCGATCCTGATACCCCCATGTTACGCCGAGCGCTCCAGGTCCCTGCTCCTCCCCGGAGCGCTCGCGGCATTTTCCTCTCTGCAGCGCCCCGGTCAGACCCGCTGACCGGGAGCGCTGCACTGACACTGCCGGCGGGGATGCGATTCGCATAGCGGGACGCGCCTGCTCGCGAATCGCATCCCAAGCTACTTACCTGTCCCGGTCCCCGGCTGTCACGTCCTGTCGCGCGCGGCTCTGCTCTCCAGGGCGCGCGCGCCAGCTCTCTAAGATTTAAAGGGCCAGTGCACCACTGATTGGTGCCTGGCCCAATCAGTGTAATTAGCTCCCACATGCTCCACCCTTTATAACCTCACTTCCCCTTCCCAGCATTGCCGGATCTTGTTGCCCTTGTGCCTAGTGAAAGCGTTTCTTGTGATTGCCATACCAGTGTTAACAGACCTTCTGCCATTCCCTGAAAGCGTCTACTATTCCTGAAACTGTGGCTCTCCAGCTGTGGCAAAGCTACAACTCCCATCATGCCCATGCAGTCTCTGTTATTCCCTAACCTGTGGGTCTCCATCTGTGCAGAACTACACTCCCATCATGCCCTGACAGCTTCCATTATTCCCTAACCAAACCGCTGCAAAATCACAACTCACATCAATCCCAGGCAGCATCCAGTACCCCCCTATCTGAGGCTTCAAAACCTCAACTCCCATCGTACTCACCAATCCAGACATCGTTCTTCTAGTCTTCCATTGTGACCTGTGTGAATTGTGGCCCCCAGTGTGTTCTTTTCACTGCTGGTTGGACGTGTTGTTCTTTAGAGCAGCACAACTTAAACTCTATTGTCACAGTAAACCAGCAAATCCACTGGTTTTCTGTAACATCTTTCCGCGATGAGCGCTATGCCCCGGCCAAGGAAGGAATCGAAGAGAGATGACACTGCAATGGTGCTACCGCCATGGAGCAGATGGTTGTAGTATCAATGATCTTTATTGACACAAAGATTAAAAAAATAAAATAAAAAAAGAACACTAAAAGATATACAGCTGACAAGACCTGTTTCGGGAGCTATTACCCCCTTTCTCAGTTACAATAAAGGTTTATCCCAACAAGAAAAGAGGAAATTAGCACTGCTAAGCAGCGCTAGTCAACTTCTTGGGGAGTTGTATACATTATACAGCCATCCGTAAGGCTATATAATGTTAACAGTGAAGAGAGTGATAACATCTGGTCGCTGGTCCAGACCTCTTCTTTTGTAGCCCCGCCTCTAGCTTTGACATCACAAGGGGAGGAGCAACACAAGAAAAGGCACGGACCAGTGATGAGATGGTAAGTATCACTCTCCTCACTGTATACATTATAAAGCCATATAGATGGCTGTATAATGTATACACATTCTTCCCTTACCAAGGAGTTAAAAAGTGCTTTTCAGCAGCTCTAATTAACTCCTTTGCTGAGCTGAGCTGTAATTGTGGTCGTCAGCTGTGAGCACAGCTCAGCCACAATTATGCCAGGTTTACATCAGCCAAACCTGGCAATGTTAGAAAGTTCTTTGAGGCACAAATCCCCTGAAAATCCAATCAAATCCTGGTTCAGGGGACTCAGCTCAACTCAAGTTCTCTGCAGACCTTGGTTGTTACTAGTGGTTATTTGAGTTACTGTTGCCTTCATCCCAAATCAGTCTGCTCATTCTCTCTTGACATCATCAAGAAGTTTTCTTCCACACAAACTGCTGCTGACTGGATATTTCCTCTTTTTCAGACCATTCTCTGTAAACCCTAGAGATGGTTGTGTATGAAAATCCCAGAAATCCTCAGACCGGCCCATCTGGCACTAACAACCATGTAACGTTCACAGTCACTTAAATCTTCCCCATTCTCATACTCGGGTTGAACTTTTGCAGGTTGTCTTGACCACCTCTACATGCCTAAATGCATTTGGTTGCTGCCATGTGATTGGCTCATTAGCTTTTTCGGTTAACAAGTAATTGAACAGGTGTACCTAGTATAGTGTTATATGGTGTAGGAAGAGGAACCCTACAGAGAAGAACTCTACTACACTGCGGTCTCCACAAAGTAGCCAGTGAGTGCAAATTATTCTTCTATAGAAGATTTGTGATGATTTCTTGCAGGTTGTTAGAGATTCTCAGTTCTATCTGTTCTTGGGAAAGCTGAGTGACAACCAATATGGACCCCATTGCCGTCCCCTGAAAGTTTCCATATAGTCCTAGGTGGTAAATCCATGCTGGGCCCAGACATAGAATTCTAGTGGAAATGCTGTGGTGTTATAGAATTGGGGGGGGGGGGGTCTAGCCCTATCTGGAGGCCTGTAGTTGTGTTGTCCATCCTGAGCCTCCTGGTTCATAAAAGCAATGACAGATATGAGGCGCAGACGCTTGCCAGGTCATTGTCCAGCACTGCATTGTCCTCTCTGTTATTCTATTTCGCATTGTTTTCATGCAGGCCCCCCTCCCCCGCACTGTAACGATTCTTGCATTGTTGATGTTCTCATTATAATGATTGGGGCTTTTTGCATTATTAAATGATGAGATGCGGCCGCTCATCGCAATCTCTCTGCAGACATTAGAGTGAACTCTGCAAAGATCCCACCGCTTCATTACCGCGAAGTGCAGAGCCCTCCAAAAGATCTGCTACAGGGGGGTCCGGTGAGGGGCCGAACATACCCCAGCAAAGCCTGATGACCCTGGAGAGAGTGGGGCAATGGGCAATGTGGTATGAAGCTTTATCTGTTACCTTTGAATATAGACCATATATCAGAAGGGGCGGAAGGAGCACATACCAGGGGGCCATAGACCATATAACAGGGGCCATGTACAATATACTGGGGGGGGGGGGGGGGGGGGGGAGACAAGGACCATATAACAGGGGCCATAGACCATATAACAGGGGCCATGTACAATATACTGGGGGGGGGGGGGGGGGGGGGGAGACAAGGACCATATAACAGGGGCCATAGACCATATAACAGGGGCCATGTACAATATACTGGGGGGGGGGGGGGGGGGGAGACAAGGACCATATAACAGGGGCCATAGACCATATAACAGGGGCCATGTACAATATACTGGGGGGGGGGGGGGGGGAGACAAGGACCATATAACAGGGGCCATAGACCATATAACAGGGGCCATAAACCATATAATAGGAGCCATAGACCATATAACAGGGACCATAGACCATATAACAGGGGCCATAGACCATATAACAGGGGCCATGGACCATATAACAGGGGCCATAGACCATATAACAGGGGCCATAAACCATATAACAGGGGCCATAAACCATATAACAGGGGCCATAAACCACATAATAGGGGCCATAGACCATATAACAGGGGCCATAGAACATATAATAGGGGCCATAGACCATATACAGGGGCCATAGACCATATAACAGGGGCCATAAACCATATAACAGGGGCCATAGACCATATAACAGGGGCCATAGAACAGGGGCCATATAACAGGGGCCATAGACCATATAATAGGGGCCATAGACCATATAACAAGGGCCATAGACCATATAACAGGGGCCATATACCATATAATAGGGGCCATAGACCATATAACAGGGGCCATAGACCATATAACAGGGGCCATAGACCATATAACAGGGGCCATAAACCATATAACAGGGGCCATATAACAGGGGCCATAGAACAGGGGCCATATAACAGGGGCCATAGACCATATAATAGGGGCCACAGACCATATAACAGGGGCCATAGACCATATAACAGGGGCCATAGACCATATAATAGGGGCCATAGACAATATAACAGGGGCCCATATAACAGGGGCCATAGACCATATAACAGGGGCCCATATAACAGGGGCCATAGACCATATAACAGGGGCCATAGAACAGGGGCCATAGAACAGGGGCCATATAACAGGGGCCATAGACCATATAATAGGGGCCACAGACCATATAACAGGGGCCATAGACCATATAACAGGGGCTATAGACCATTTAATAGGGGCCATAGACAATATAACAGGGGCCCATATAACAGGGGCCATAGACCATATAACAGGGGCCATAAACCATATAACAGGGGCCATAGACCATATAACAGGGGCCATAGACCATATAACAGGGGCCATAGACCATATAACAGGGGCCATAGACCATATAACAGGGGCCCATATAACAGGGGCCATAGACCATATACAAGGGAGGGGGGCATAGAACCTATAAAAGGGGGGGTTGTACAGAAAATATAGTAGTTGGCTGCCTCAAGTAATAAAGGGTTCTTTAGGACTTAACCATTCCTGATCCATTCCTATGATGAGTCGTTGTTGTTTGATCTGTCGGGGTCTGACACCTGGACCCCCTGCGTCTCATCCACACAGAGGGGCCACAGCCCTCCAGCCGTGCGGCCCTTCATCCCGTCCTGTTCCTGCCTTCATCCTCTATTGCTACATTTGTATTCAGTCCAGACAATCCTCTGGGAGCTAAACACATCCGCAGTATGAACCTCTCTCCTGTCCTGACAGTTTGTTACAATGTATCAGTCTGGAGTCTGAGCTGGTAAAGACTGGATACAATTGTGACAAAGTGTCACTTGTGAGAAGTAAAGGGGTTATTCCAGATTAAAGAAAAGCGCCACACTTGTCCTCAGGTTGTGTGTGGAATTACAGCTCGACCCCAGTTACTGCAATGGAACTGAGCAGCAATACCACACACAACCTAAGGACAAGTGTGGCGCTGTTGAAAGAAAGCAACTGTGCTTTTTTTTTTTTTTAACTGTCTTTATGTCTATGGCAGCATTTCCAAAACAAAACTACCACTCCCAACAACTCCCATGTTATGGGGCGGCGAGTGAAGAGTTGGTCACTGTCCCTTGAAGAGTTGCTTTAATAGCAGATCTTACATACTGTAACAGTGTTTGTTAACCAGGATGCCTACAGCTGTTGCAAAACTACAACTCCCAGCATGTCCGCGCACACAGCACTATCTCCAACCCTAGGTTCACAAGGAGATAAGTGTATGCAGAGGGGCCCTTGTATAGCAATTTTCCTCCTTGGAACTGAAACTTGAAGCATGATGTTCTCAGAGCAGTGTTTCCCAACCAGTGTGCCTCCAGCTGTTGCAAAACTACAACTTCCAGCATGTCCAGGCACACAGCACTCTTCTGTGACGGTAAGTCCCTAAGGAGAGTAGTGTATGCAGAGGGGCCCTTGTACAGCAATACTCCTTGGTGCTTAAACTTGAAGCATAATGCCCTCAGAGCAGTGTTTCCCTACCAGGGTGTCTCCAGCTGTTGCAGAAGTACAACTGCCAGCACTATCTAACCTTAGATCCACAAGGAGATAAGTGTATGCAGAGGGACCCTTGTACAGCAATTTTTCTCCTTGGAGCTGAAATTTGAAGCATGATGTCCTCAGAGCAGTGTTTCCCAACAAGTGTGCCTCCAGCTGTTGCAAAACTACAACTCCCAGAATGTCCAGGCACACAGGACTCTTCTGTGAATGTAGGTCCTCAAGGAGAGTAGTGTATGCAGAGGGGCCCTTGTACAGCAATTTTCCTCCTTGGAGCTGAAACTTGAAGTATGATGTCCTCAGAGCAGTGTTTCCCAACCAGGGTTGCCTCCAGCTGTTGTAAGACTACAACTCCCAGAATGTCCAGGCACACAGCACTCTTCTGTGAATGTAGGTCCTCAAGGAGAGTAGTGTATGCAGAGGGGCCCTTGTACAGCAATTTTTCTCCTTGGAGCTGAAATTTGAAGCATGATGTCCTCAGAGCAGTGTTTCCCAACAAGTGTGCCTCCAGCTGTTGCAAAACTACAACTCCCAGAATGTCCAGGCACACAGCACTCTTCTGTGAATGTAGGTCCTCAAGGAGAGTAGTGTATGCAGAGGGGCCCTTGTACAGCAATTTTCCTCCTTGGAGCTGAAACTTGAAGTGTGATGTCCTCAGAGCAGTGTTTCCCAGCCAGTGTGCCTCCAGCTGTTGCAAAACTACAACTTCCAGCATGCCCGGACAGCCAACGGCTGTCCGGGCATTCTGGGAGTTGTAGTTTTGCAACAGCTGGAGGCACACTGGTTAGAAAACACGGGCCTTGTCGTTCTTATATAGAGTCTATTAGTGTCTGGGATTGTAGGTTACAGATTTGCTCAGCGTCTTCACATTTTGAGATGAATTTCCCGTAACTCTTCCCTCCTGAGGGATGCGCCGGCGGTCAGCCAGCTGTATGGTGGAGCGGCATCCATATGTAACAGGCCTGAGCCCATGTGCAGCGCCCCCAGCGTTGCCTCCGGCGCGGTGCCCGGTCAGAGGAGGAGCCGATCCTTAGAAGACCTCGCGCGCTGCCCCATATAGCGGCTGAGGCATCACATCTAATCAGGTTGTCAGGGAGAGAGATTTCATCGTAAATCGGATTGTAAGATTTCTGTAATTAACATAATCTGCGGCCCCCAAAAAAATAACGGAGACGAGAAGTCGCTGGAGGACATGGTGGCCGCTCAGACATAGGGGACCCGTCCTCCACATCAGGGGGGTGAAAGGATCCGTCATGTCTGGGGCCAACAACTGTCACACCCCAGAGAACAACAGGGCTTTGTATTTCTCCAGCTGTGGTAGAACTACAAGTCCCAGCATGCTCCGACCGTTTAGAGCCACATTCTTGTTTCGCTTCCTCTCCATTTTCAAGATCTCTGCATGCAGTCAGTGAACGGGAACTTGTTTATATCCAAAGGCTGAAAATGTATCTTCTCACAGCTGAAGGTTTGTTACAGTGTATCAGTCTAGACTTGTGTTCTCCAACACATTCAACTGATGCAGAACTACAATATCCATTACACCCTGACAGCGAAAGGCTGAAGGTTTGCTACAGTGTATCAGTGTATCCCCAACTCATGGTTCCACAGCTGTTGCAAATCTACCCATCCCATCACACCCTGACTGCCAATGGCTGAAGGTTTGTTACAGTGTATCAGTATAAACCAGTGTTCCCCAACCCATGGTTCCCCAGCTGTTGCAAATCTACCCATCCCATCGCACCCTGACTGCCAATGGCTGGAGGTTTGTTACAGTGTATCAGTCTAAACCAGTGTTCCCCAACCCATAGCTCTCCAGGTGATCTACAACTACATCTCCCAACATGTCCTGAAAGTTTTAGGCGGAAGGTTTTTTACAATGTATGCTTCTAGATCACTGATTCTGAATCAGCGTGCCTCCAGCTGTTGCAAAACTACAACTCCCAGCATGCCCAGACAACCTTTGCCTGTCCGGGTATGCTGGAAGTGGTAGTTTTGCAACAGCTGGAGGCACCCTGGTTGGAAAACACTGCCCTGAAGGCATCATGCTTCAAGTTTTAGCACCAGGTAGGAGAATTGCTGTACAAGGGCCCCTCAGCATACACTAATCTCCTTGTGGACCTGGGAGTTGTGGCCTGTCCGGGCATGCTGGGAGTTGTAGTTTTGATACAGCTGTAGATCTGCCGGTTGGGGGGACAATGTTCTATGCTCATAATTAACAGGTAATTGTAACGATTTTTGATCACATGATGGCGCCGCTCAGCGCTCCTCCCCCGGACCCTAGACATGCCGCCATCTTCTTTGGCTGTGGTTCTGTTGTCTGTCGTTGCTGTTGATTTCTCGGTGAATCTTTGAAGGATTTTATTCCAGTTTGTCGCTGGACCGCGGCCAAGTCCTAGGAATGTGTCACTGTTTGGTTTTTCAACGTCGCGTCGTCAGTTCTGCAAACTGTGAAATAGAGCGGAACAAGCGGAACCCCATCTCCACCCCCGATATCTGCTGCGCGCCCCCACTACTGATCATCCAGGGCTTCACTGTACAACAAGGGGTCACTCCAGGGAGCTCAGGGGGCCACATAGGGTCAGGGTGTTCATCACTGGATAGTAATGAGGATAGCTTGGAGTCACATGGCAGGGTGGTCTCGCTAACCTTTCAACCCCCTGTGAGCCCAACTATCCTGCTGCCGCATGGGTTACTTATACCCCTAGTGTTAGGCACATGAAAAACAAATCTTGACATTTGTTGGTCACTGTCCCTTTAAGAATTGCTTTAATAGCAAATCTGACTGCAACAGGGTTTCCCAACCAGGGTGCCTCCAGCTGTTGCAAAACTACAACTCCCAGCATGCCCGGACAGCCAAAGGCTGTCCGGGCATGCTGGGAGTTGTAGTTTTGCAACTACTGGAGGCACCCTGGTTGGGAAACCGTGGACTGGAAAATCTGTGATGTGCTCTTCATACTTGTTTAGTGTTGTCCGAATAGATTCTCTCTTCCCTACTGTGGTGCAAATACTTAGCTATACACAATACCCTAAGTCTTGGGCGTACACTGAAGAAACTTCCATGATGTGTTGAGCCACACAGCACTATCTCTGACCGTAGGAGGAGATTACTGTATGCAGAGGAGCCCTTGTACAGCAGTGCTCCTCCTTGAAACTGAAACTTGAAATATGATGCCCTCAGAGCAGTGTTTCCCTACAAGGCAGCCTCCAGCTGTTGCAGAACTACAGCCCCTAGCATGAGATAAGTGTATGCAGAGGGGCCCTTGCGCAGCTATTCTTCTTCTTGGAGCTAAAACCTAAAGCATGATGACCTTAGAGCCATGTTTTTCAACCAGCTGTTACAAAACTACATCTTCCAGCATGCCCAGACAGCCCTATGTTTTGGACGTATGCTAAAAAAAAACTTGTAAATCCACACAGCACTATCTTTGACCGTAGGTCCACGAGGAGGTTGGTGTATGCAGAGGGGTCCTTGTACAGCAATTCACCTTCTTGGAGGTAAAACTTGAAGCATGATGCCTTCATGACAGCGTTTCCCTATCAGGCTGCCTCCAGCTGTTGTGGAACTACAACTCCCAGCATGCTGGGAGTTGTAGTTTTGCAACAGCTGGAGGCACCCTGGTTGGGAAACACGGCCTCTAGAGTGTCGACTGGAGAAGACTTTTTAGGTGAAATGCGCCATGATCATGGCGCACGCGACCCAGTCTTAATTTTTTGGTAACTTTGGTGCAAGTGGTAAATTCAGCGCACCAACCGGCGCATGTTCCATCCGCTCAACAAGAAAAGCGACAAAGCCAGCGCAGAAAACATAAAAACAGTGCAAAAATTAGATGATACAATGCGCAAAGTAAAAACACATTGCATATGCAAATTTACAGGTGCGCACCAGGGAATAAATTCCCCCCATGATCTAGAAGTTGCAGAAATTTTCCCCATGCAGTAATTCAGCTTTGTTTACAGGACTGGCCCTTTAAGTAATGAAAATGATGCGGAGAACTGTGGGGGGGTGGGATGAATCTTTTGCTTCTCTCCTATGAGAATACGGAGCTGGGGGGAGGGGGTCAGAAAGATCTGCGTCACCGAAACAGAGAATAATCTACTTTAGCGTCCGCGTTCCATTTCACACCTGAAAACCGTCTCCGGGGAGCGGACGGCTGAGCCAGGCGCTGCCAGCTCGGATTAGCGGAGGGGACGCTAGTAATAACAGCTCCTTACACTTCGCCAGGGGACAATAAAATGCATTTGATGCTGAGACTGAGGCGGAAAACGTTTTCTTCTAGTTTGCGAGACGTCTCAGTGATTATGATTCCTCTGCAATGGATGGTGGTCGGGGGAGGGGGGGGGGGCAGAGCTCGGAGGACGCCCCCAAATCTTGCACAGTTATGTTCCTAATCCCAAGTGACACAATCCAGAGGCGGATTCTATGTCACCGCGCGTCCTGTGCGCAGGTAAATGACCTGTCAGACACCATTAAGACGAGTCCGATGAGAACACAACAATAAAAGGAAAACAATTCTATCTCAGATGTTCTTTTTAGTGTCACCTCCTGGCCATACTGATACATACAGGCGAGAACCGCGTGGTAGATACATGAAATGGGCGTAATTTAGGACAGAAGACAGAAGGAAAATACTGAAAATGTTCAGCACAAAATGTGCCCCAAATCTGAGGAAGGGGACAGAGGAGTCTGAAGGGGGCAGAAGAGTCTGAAGGAGGACAGAGCAGTCTAGAGGAATAGAGAGGGGTCTGGAGGAGGACAGAGGAGTCTAGAGGAAAAGAGAGGGGTCTGGAGGAATAGCGGGGTCTGGAGGAGGACAGAGGAGTCTAGAGGAAAAGAGAGGGGTCTTGAGGAATAGCGGGGTCTGGAGGAAGACAGAGGAGTCTGGAGGAATAGAGAGGGGTCTGGAGGAGGACAGAGGAGTCTGGAGGAATAGAGAGGGGTCTGGAGGAGGACAGAGCAGTCTAGAGGAATAGAGAGGGGTCTGGAGGTGGACAGAGGAGTCTGGAGGAATAGAGAGGGGTCTGGAGGAATAGAGGGGTCTGGAGGAATAGAGGGGTCTGGGGGAAGACAGAGGAGTCTGGAGGAATAGAGAGGGGTCTGGAGGAGGACAGAGGAGTCTGGAGGAATAGAGAGGGGTCTGGAGGAGGACAGAGTAGTCTGGAGGAATAGAGAGGGGTCTGGAGGAGGACAGAGGAGTCTGGAGGAATAGAGAGGGGTCTGGAGGAGGACAGAGGAGTCTGGAGGAATAGAGAGGGGTCTGGAGGAGGACAGAGGAGTCTGGAGGAATAGAGAGGGGTCTGGAGGAATAGAGGGGTCTGGAGGAATAGCAGGGTCTGGAGGAAGACAGAGGAGTCTGGAGGAATAGAGAGGAGTCTGGAGGAATAGAGAGGGGTCTGGAGGAGGACAGAGGAGTCTGGAGGAATAGAGAGGGGTCTGGAGGAGGACAGAGGAGTCTGGAGGAATAGAGAGGGGTCTGGAGGAGGACAGAGGAGTCTGGAGGAATAGAGAGGGGTCTGGAGGAGGACAGAAGAGTCTGGAGGAATAGAGAGGGCTCTGGAGGAGGACAGAGGAGTCTAGAGGAAAAGAGAGGGGTCTGGAGGAATAGAGGGGTCTGGAGGAATAGCGGGGTCTGGAGGAAGACAGAGGAGTCTGGAGGAATAGAGAGGGGTCTGGAGGAGGACAGAGGAGTCTGGAGGAATAGAGAGGGGTCTGGAGGAGGACAGAGCAGTCTAGAGGAATAGAGAGGGGTCTGGAGGAGGACAGAGGAGTCTGGAGGAATAGAGAGGGGTCTGGAGGAATAGAGGGGTCTGGAGGAATAGCGGGGTCTGGAGGAAGACAGAGGAGTCTGGATGAATAGAGAGGGGTCTGGAGGAGGACAGAGGAGTCTGGAGGAATAGAGAGGGGTCTGGAGGAGGACAGAGGAGTCTGGAGGAATAGAGAGGGGTCTGGAGGAGGACAGAGGAGTCTGGAGGAATAGAGAGGGGTCTGGAGGAGGACAGAAGAGTCTGGAGGAATAGAGAGGGCTCTGGAGGAGGACAGAGGAGTCTGGAGGAAGAAAGAGAGGGTCTGGAGGAAGACAGAGGTGTCTGGAGGAATAGTTAGTCCTGTTAGGTGAACATTGCCTTAGGTGCCTTTGCTGGTCCCCACTTCTCAAGGTGCTGTATTGTATTGCACTCAGTTTATTGTATGTTGATTTCTAATGTATCTGTTCTGTTGCCTTTGATAAAAATGTTAAACATACTTTTAATGAGGGATGATGCAGAGTAAGCCATGTGACCCTGATGCCCAATGGGATGTCCCCTAGCCAAAACCTTAAGTAGTGTAGGGGGGTGGAGTTAGTCAGTTAGACCTTTAGTACACTGTGGAAAGGAGTGAGAAGAAGTCTGTGGTAGCCTGAAGGAGTCAGTAACCGTGCATCAACAAGTGCCCCACTGCACAATCTGGAAGACTAGGATCGAAGGAGATAGAAAGCCTCAGGCAACTCTTCAGCCAAAAGTCTGGAGGAGGACAGAAGGGTCTGGAGGTGGAAAACACAGGATTCTGGAGCAGGAGGACAGGGGAGTCTGGAAGAGGATAAAGGGGTCTTTAGGAAGTGACAGTGGAGTCTGGAGGAGGTGACAGAAAAAAGGATAGTCATGTACAGGGGTAGCACTTCTCCTAGCTGTGTATTTCTTATAGTGGACATCCTCTTTAAAGGGCCAGTTTCCAGTTTTCTTTAAATAAAGCTCAATAAATGTTGAGAACAATTCTACATCTCGGGTTCCATGACAAGGAATCGGATCTGACTGTCCGGAAACATATTGCAAGGCTCCTCGACCGATCTTCCTTCCAGCTCCGCACAGACTGCTGAATGTGCACCAGCTGCCAGCCGCAGACATGACTTATAAATTACACACTAAAAATATCAAAAAGATTAGAGGTGACCTAATTTTCTTCAACAGCCGAAAGATAATCCCACTTCTCAGTGTTTGTTCACGTTACAAGAAGAGCCGAGAGCGGACGATCCCGTTATTATTACATCCGAAAACTTCATGCCGGCGGCTGAACATCATAAGGATATGGCGCCCATAGAATTCCGCGGGCTCGTAATGCACCTTCGAAGGTCACTTATGGTACCTGCACAGTGGACCCCATAAGAGAGAGAATTGTGGAATGTTCCATCAGATGCTGTTATATGGGGGTATCCTCCATTAAAGTGTGGCACACCGTCACATGGACCTATAGTCAAGCAGTATAATGATACTCCATGACATGACGGGGAGTTTTCCTCCATACTCATTGGGGGGTATTTATCAAAGGATTTATGTGTGTTTTTTTTTTTCACGTAACTTTGGCGCAATACTTTGACGCAGTGTCTTTTTGCGCCAAAGTTTGGCCCATCTTCTCCACTGTCATTTTTACAACTTTCTCAAAATCACACGGTCCTGTGTGTGTTATTTCAACTTTATTCAGTAATTCATCATTTGCGCCAATCGATCTTTGGCGCAATTTTGGCGCAAATCACGTTTTTTTTTTTTTTGGCGCAAATCACCGCCAAGAAATTTTGCACGTGGAAAACACACTTAGCAATGTCAGAAAATGTAAAAGGCGTCAAAATACATAAAACATTTTTATTTTGTGAAAGCAGCGACGCCTCCAGGGCGACATAGTTGTCTCTGAGGAACCTTCACCCTCCGTTGAGCCAGCATTGGACATGGCCGCACAGGTTCAGGAAAGGTAAAGCACTAAAGCGGTGGTCTCCAACCTGCGGACCTCCAGATGTTGCAAAACTACAACTCCCAGCATGCCCGGACAGCCAACGGCTGTCCGGGCATGCTGGGAATTGTAGTTTTGCAACATCTGGAGGTCCGCAGGTTGAAGACCACTGCACTAAAGTAACAAAAAAAGAAAAAACTACCCAAGTTGAAAATAAAATCCATTTCACATGGCGGCTATAAACCCCAAAAAAGAAAATACGTCACGTCGCTTGCTGATATACTGCGGGAGGGACCCCGAAATGTCTGCTCTACAGGGTAAAATACGCGTCCTCTGTGGTGGTAAGTTCTGTGTAAAAGGCGCTGTGAACGGCTGATTTCAACATTTGCGCCAAAATTACTAACAACTTGCGCCAAATGATAAATATGGTGCATGTCCACGAAAACCAAAGTGAAAAAAAAAGGGTAGAAAGAAACGAAACAGTCAATAGGCAAAATTGATAAATACCCCCCATTATTCTGTTCTCCTTGGTCATGTGACAGCTAATAATTAGTGTTGAGCGGCATAGGCCATATTCGAATTTGCGATGTTTCGCGAATATATGGACGAATATTCGTCATATATTCGCTAAATTCGCATATTCGTAATAGAGATGAGCGAACTTACAGTAAATTCGATTCGTCACGAACTTCTCGGCTCGGCAGTTGATGACTTTTCCTGCATAAATTAGTTCAGCTTTCCGGTGCTCCCGTGGGCTGGAAAAGGTGGATACAGTCCTAGGAGACTCTTTCCTAGGACTGTATACACCTTTTCCAGCCCACCGGAGCACCGGAAAGCTGAACTAATTTATGCAGGATAAGGCATCAACTACCGAGCCGAGAAGTTTGTGACAAATCGAATTTACTGTAAGTTCGCTCATCTCTAATTCGTAAAATGCGCGTTTTATTTTTGCATATGCGAAAATTAGCGTATGCAAAAAGTAGCATATGCGAAAATTGACATATAAGAAAATTTGCATATGCAATATTTTCGCATATGCAAATTTTTGCTTATGCAAATTTTTGTATATGCAAACTTTCGCATATGTAAATTTTCGCATACGCGAGAGTATTACGAATATGCAAATTTAGCGAATATATGACGAATATTCGTCCATATATTCGCGAATATTTGCGAATTCGAATATGGCCTATGCCGCTCAACACTACTAATAATGGCTGCACACTTGGTGACCGCTAAGTCCACATATGGTGGAAGTTTTCTACGGGAATATTGCTGAAAACGCAAATGAATTTTACCCGCTTGGATTTTCCATAAATCTGAGTTGGTGAAAATTCACGACTAAATTGCAACAATTTTGTCAATTTTCCATGTGGAGAATGTCTGCAGCGTGCGGGCGAGGGGAATGACGCTCATACATCTGCTGGGATCCAAGGATACATTCATCCATTTACATATGAAGGAGAATCTTGCAGCTTTTCTGTCATTTTTTTTGAATTTCCCCTAAATATTCACATCAGAGAAAGAGGATACAATGACCCTGATTTACTAAGACTGTTGTGTAAGTTTCTTTGTGGGTTTTAATTCGCTACAATTTATTTTCTACGGGATTTACTAAGGTTTCCCTACATTTTCCACTTTCCCTACGTTTTGCGTTTTTTTATACATGTTCTGATCTGTCGGGTTTTCCTCATCTCAAATCCATCACATTTTATGTGGAAACCTTAGTAAATATGTTGAGTTTTTCTGAAAATTTCGGGAACACGCCCCTTTTTGGTGACCACGCCCCCTTTCCCCGGTGGCCTGGTTTTCTTAGCAAAATGGGGAGTTAGTCAGGGTTTTTTCAATTTAATTCTGGCGCAATATCGGGTGCAGACAGAATTTCTGGCGCACGACCCGACAAAACATAGTAAATGAGGGCCAATGTGCGTGGTTTTCGGGAAAAGAGGCGTGTTCCCTACATTTCATCCAAAATCACTCGTCTTTTCTGAAAACCACTCTGAAAATCATGTGAATTTTCTGGTATGAAAACCTTACACTTTAATGCATGTATAAAGTTTCCAAAAACGGAGTAAATGAGTAAATACCATGGCAAAAAAAAAGGTCGGAACAGCAAAAAACACAACAAAACACAACAATACACTCCACTCTTAGTAAATCAGGCCAATGGCGTTGCCCCCTCCCATGGACTTGCATTGAGGGGGCATGACTTCATGAGGGGTCATAGCCGTGCTGCAATACGGGACCCCCACGATCACACATCTTATCCCTTATCATTTGGATAGGGGATAAGATGTCTAGGGGCGGAGTACCCCTTTAAGAAGCAGACATAGGGGGGGGACCCTGGATTTCATGTATGATACTTGTGCGTCTTCCGATGATAATTGTTGTTTTTCGCTGTCACCTGATTCCCCGACAATCTTTACCTGCTCATTACTGCTCCGCCGCCGTTTCCCAGACACATCCGTCGCAGTAAATATCTACACTAATTAGGTGATTACCGCTGATTTGCATACGAGCAGTCATGGCTGCCAGCGGTCTTCGGCATCTTCATAACATCCGTCAGTCTCTGCTGATCCTTGTAAGGAACGAGCCCGATGTCTTGAGGCCAAGGGCGAGCGCTTCATCATGAATAGTTGGAAATATTAAGTGTTCAAGGCCTAATAACAATAGGACATGATTGGGGACATCGTCAGTGTGATTGACCGCGCTTATCCGGTTATTACAGTGAGCGCTGATCAGGACGGCTCGCCATGCTCAACACTTCCATTATTTCCTGTCTCTATCATGTGTTAGGATTCAGTTATGCTTCTAACTGTTTAGGGGAGTGGCTTACTGATAAGACCACTTGTGACATCATGGGAGGTGTGGCCATGGTTTTGTGATGTTATTGGAGGCGTGGCCAAGTCTGTTAGGTTCTATGATGTCATGGGAGGCGTGACCAGCACTTTAAGCCAGTCCATGGTTCTGTGATGTCATTGGAGCCGTGGTCAGGTCTGTAAGCCAACCCATGGCTTTGTGATGTCATTGGAGGCGTCGCCAAGTCTGTAAGGTTCTGTGATGTCATGGGAGGCGTGGCCAGCACTTTAAGCCAGTCCATGGTTCTGTGATGTCATTGGAGCCGTGGTCAGGTCTGTAAGCCAACCCATGGCTTTGTGATGTCATTGGAGGCGTCGCCAAGTCTGTAAGGTTCTGTGATGTCATGGGAGGCGTGGCCAGCACTTTAAGCCAGTCAATGGTTCTGTGATGTCATTGGAGCCATGGTCAGGTCTGTAAGCCAACCCATGGCTTTGTGATGTCTTTGGAGGCATCGCCAAGTCTGTAAGGTTCTGTGACGTCATGGGAGGCGTGGCCAGCACTTTAAGCCAGCCCATGGTTCTGTGATGTCATTGGAGCCGTGGTCAGGTCTGTAAGCCAGCCCATGGTTTTGTGATGTCATTGGAGGTGTGACCAGGTCTTTGAAGCCAGTGTATGGTTCTGTGATGTCATTGGAGGCGTAGACAGGTCTGTAAGCCAGCTCATGGTTTTGTGATGTCATTAGAGGCATGAACAGAACTGTAAGCCAGCCCATGGTTCTTTGATGTCATTGGAGGCGTGGTCGTCTGTAAGCCAGCCCATGGTTTTGTGATGCCATTGGAGGTGCGGGCAGATCTGTCAGCCAGCCAATGGTTTTGTGACGTCATTGGAGGTGTGGCCAGGTCTGTAAGCCAGCCCATGATTGTGTAATGTCATTGGAGGTGGGGCCAGGTCTGTAAGCACACCCATGGATCTGTGATGTCACTGGAGGCGTGGTCAGGTCTGTAGGCCAGCCCATTGTTTTGTGATGTCATTGGAGGTGTGGCCAAATCTGTAAGCCAGCATATGGTTTTGTGATGTCATTGAAGGTGTGGCCAGCACTGTAAGCCATCCTACAGGTTCTGTGATGTCATCTGTGTGTTCTGAATAGTTTGATAGTAATTTATTGCTTGCACCTTTTTGTTTTTACTTCATTTTTCTAGCTTACATTTTTTTTCTTCCTTATACAATATCAAATGCACCAAATTGTACTGACAAACGGGGGGAAATTTATCCTTAGAACAGATTTTTCGAAACCTGCTGCACAAAGGCGTGGTTTTTCCAGTTATCAAGTGGCGCACATCACTTCATAGATTTGCGCAAATGACAGGAGGCCCCTGGATAGTGCAACATTTTCTCAAACAGGGTGCCTCCAGCTGTTGCAAAACTACAACTCCCAGCATGCCCGGACAGCCTTTGGCTGTCCGGGCATGCTGGGAGTTGAAGTTTTGCAACAGCTGGAGGCACCCTAGTTGGGATCATTGATCTATGCACATCAGAGGACGGAATATGAGCCGTATCCCACCTGCAGAGATTTTATCCCCATTGTATAGACTGAGAGTGAACGTCGTCTATGCTGCGCGTCCTGCGTCACGTTCTCTCCGCCGTTATTACCTGTGGTCTCGTCTCTTCATGGCTGATGCGAGGTCTCGGCCACTCGTCTCTCGTGTTACAGTTGGGCGGACGACGCTTTCTAACAGTTCTGACTGCGCTTTCAGCTATTCCAGCAGAGAATTAAGGGCTCCAGACATTCCGCTCCATTAAGGTTTGGCCGCCATCCAGGATCTGCTTGAATGTAGAACTTCACCGGGGTCAGTGCGTCTTTATGATGGTAAAAGCCTCTATAAACAGTCGGAGCCTAATGATATAATAGAGACAACTGCACCTGCGGAAAGTATTATTCAACATCCTGCAAGGTGCTCAGAGATAGCAGCCAGAAAACCGAATACATGACTGCTGGACAACCAATACAGATTACATAATGTGACCTCACCAGCAGAATAGTGAGTACAGCTCTGGAATATAATACAGGATATAACTCAGGATCAGTACAGGATAAGTAATGTAATGTATGTACACAGTGACCTCACCAGCAGAATAGTGAGTACAGCTCTGGAGTATAATACAGGATATAACTCAGGATCAGTACAGGATAAGTAATGTAATGTATGTACACAGTGACCTCACCAGCAGAATAGTGAGAACAGCTCTGGAGTATAATACAGGATATAACTCAGGATCAGTACAGGATAAGTAATGTAATGTATGTACACAGTGACCTCACCAGCAGAATAGTGAGTACAGCTCTGGAATATAATACAGGATATAACTCAGGATCAGTACAGGATAAGTAATGTAATGTATGTACATAGTGACCTCACCAGCAGAATAGTGAGTACAGCTCTGGAGTATAATACAGGATATAACTCAGGATCAGTACAGGATAAGTAATGTAATGTATGTACACAGTGACCTCACCAGCAGAATAGTGAGTACAGCTCTGGAGTATAATACAGGATATAACTCAGGATCAGTACAGGATAAGTAATGTAATGTATGTACACAGTGACCTCCCCAGCAGAATAGTGAGTACAGCTCTGGAGTATAATACAGGATATAACTCAGGATCAGTACAGGATAAGTAATGTAATGTATGTACACAGTGACCTCACCAGCAGAATAGTGAGTACAGCTCTGGGGTATAATACAGGATATAACTCAGGATCAGTTCAGGATAAGTAATGTAATGTATGTATGCAGTGACCTCACCAGCAGAATAGTGAGTACAACTCTGGAGTATAATACAGGATATATCTCAGGATCAGTACAGGATAAGTAATGTAATGTATTTACACAGTGACCCCACCAGCAGAATAGTGAGTACAGCTCTGGAGTATAATACAGGATATAACTCAGGATCAGTACAGGATAAGTAATGTAACGTATGTACACAGTGACCTCACCAGCAGAATAGTGAGTACAGCTCTGGGGTATAATACAGGATATAACTCAGGATCAGTACAGGATAAGTAATGTACTTAGTGACGAGAACGATATAGTTCAGCTGGAGAGGATTCAAAGACAGGTAACCAGAGTATTAAGGGGAATGGGTGAACTACAATACTCAGAAAGATGATTCAATTCTGTTTTTTTCATTTGGAATTTTTCAGAATATCCCCGTCCTGTCTGCTGGTCTCTGCTCTGGCCCCGGCTCGCTGTATAATGAATATACAGGTGGAGAGGTCTTCAATCCTGCAGTGACAGCGCAAATAACTCACCCTGCACGGGTAAACAGCGGTTCTATCTGGGTGTTACAGATGGCCGCACCCGTCACCGCTGAGTCTCCTTGGACTCAGAACGTGATTCTTCTCCTCGTCTTTTCCTATTTCTCAGAAATGGCTGCAGATTCTTGTGTTATTATTACGAAAGAAAAAGGGGCCCTGGAACCTAAAGGGGCCCCCCAAGGTTTGGCACTGCCAGTACTATACATTAGTGCATAGGTCTCCAAACTGTGCTTTACAGCCCCATATATCATTCTAATGTGGTGGTCTCCAAATTATTGGCCTCCAGCTGTTGCAAAGCTACAACTCCGGGGGCGCAGGTATTAACGGAGAGAATGTGATGCAGGGCGCGCAGCATAGACGACGTTCACCTCTCTATAGAATAATGATAAGAACCCTGCAGGTGGAACACTGCTTCTATTCAGTCCTTTGATGTGCATAGATCAGTGATCCCAACCAGGGTGCCTCCAGCTGTTGCAAAACTGCAACTCCCAGCATGCCCGGACAGCCGTTGGCTGTCCGGGCATGCTGGGAGTTGTAATTTGGCAGCAGCTGGAGGTCCACGGTTTAGACACCACCGCATTAGAGTAATATATGGGGCCGTAAAGCATCAGGTCCATTACTGGGATAAACAGATGCATATACTGTTGCACGAAAAAAGTAAGTGAACCCCTGGATTTCTGTTATGATCACTAATAAAATTTGATCTGGTTCTTCTCAGCTCTGATTGGATAAGGTCAGACGGTGCCGGCTCTGCCTATAGGCAAAATAGGCAGCCGCCTAGAGCGCACTCTTGATGGGAGCGCCGCTCTGCCCGCAGCAATAAAGTTAGCCAGCATCTGAAGCACCCTCCCATCCAGTATAACCCTGCCACCTCAATAGTAAAGAGATTACATGAGGAGGAGGTTTGTTACAGTGTGTCGTCCCAGTAGTAAGGAGATTATATGAGGAGGTTTGTTACAGTGTGTCACCCCAGTAGTAAGGAGATTACATGAGGAGGAGGTTTGTTACAGTGTGTCACCCCAGTAGTAAGGTAATTACATGAGGAGGAGGTTTGTTACATTGTGTCTCCCCAGTAGTAAGGAGATTACATGAGGAGGAGGAGGTTTGTTACATTGTGTCACCCCAGTAGTAAGGAGATTACATGAGGAGGAGGTTTTTTTTTACAGTGTGTCACCCCAGTAGTAAGGAGATTACATGAGGAGGAGGTTTGTTACAGTGTGCCACCTCAATTATAAAGAGATTACATGAGGAGGAGGTTTGTTACAGTGTGTCACCCCAGTAGTAAGGAGATTACATGAGGAGGAGGTTTGTTACAGTGTGTCACCCCAGTAGTAAGGAGATTACATGAGGAGGAGGTTTGTTACAGTGTGTTACCCCAGTAGTAAGGTGATTACATGAGGAGGTTTGTTACAGTGTGTCACCCCAGAAGTAAGGTAATTACATGTGGAGGAGGTTTGTTACAGTGTGCCACCTCAATAGTTAGGAGATTACATAGGAGGAGGTTTGTTACAGTGTGTCACCCCAGTAGTAAGGAGATTACATAGGAGGAGGTTTGTTACAATGTGTCACCGCAGTATTAAGGAGATTACATAGGAGGAGGTTTGTTACAGTTTGTCATCCCAGTAGTAAGTAGATTACATGAGGAGGGGGTTTGTTACAGTGTGTCACCCCAGTAGTAAGGTGATTACATGTGGAGGAGGTTTGTTACAGTGTGTCACCACAGTAGTAAGGAGATTACATGAGGAGGAGATTTGTTACAGTGTGTCACCCCAGTTGTAAGGAGATTACATGAGGAGGCGGTTTGTTACAGTGTGTAACCCCAGTAGTAAGGGGATTACACGAGGAGGAGGTTTGTTACAGTGTGTTACCCCAGTAGTAAGGTGATTACATGAGGAGGAGGTTTGTTACAGTGTGTCACCCCAGTAGTAAGGAGATTACATGAGGAGGAGGTTTGTTACAGTGTGTCACCCCAGAAGTAAGGTAATTACATGAGGAGGAGGTTTGTTACAGTGTGCCACCTCAATAGTAAGGAGATTACATAGGAGGAGGTTTGTTACAGTGTGTCACCCCAGCAGTAAGGAGATTACATAGGAGGAGGTTTGTTACAATGTGTCACCGCAGTAGTAAGGAGATTACATAGGAGGAGGTCTGTTACAGTGTGTCATCCCAGTAGTAAGGAGATTACATGAGGAGGAGATTTGTTACAGTGTGTCACCCCAGTAGTAAGGAGATTACATGAGGAGGGGGTTTGTTACAGTGTGTCACCCCAGTAGTAAGGTGATTACATGTGGAGGAGGTTTGTTACAGTGTGTCACCCCAGTAGTAAAGAGATTACATGAGGAGGAGGTTTGTTACAGTGTGTCACCCCAGTAGTAAGGAGATTACATGAGGAGGAGGTTTGTTACAGTGTGTCACCCCAGTAGTAAGGAGATTACATGAGGAGGAGGTTTGTTACAGTGTGTCACCCCAGTAGTAAGGAGATTACATGAGGAGGAGGTTTGTTACCATGTGTCACCCCAGTAGTAGGGTGGGGCGTGTCAAAGGTTGGAGCCAATGGGCGGAGTCAAGGGCGGGAAAATTAGGTTTCGCCTACGGTGGTAAAAATCTTTGCACCAGGCTGATAGCAGAGCATAGCGCTACAAGAAGAGACACCCTAGAATTGGTGCAGGGAGAAAAGGTAAATGAGAAGTAAAGAGGAAAAGTGGCCAACCCCCTTCTCCCTGGTATTACTGTAATTAAATAGCTGAGGCTCCTCCGTTCACACACCGGTTTACAATTTCTTGATACATCTTCCCGTTCCTGAGATATTTGGGTTTATGGGTTAACAATTTAGGGATGGGAGTGAACATTATTATATTAATGGGAGTGTAAAAAGATGTTTGATGTGGACACCCCAAGCAACTTAATAATAGCAAAACCTTTTTTGTGGGTTTGCCATGTGTCCTCCTTAACCCCTTAAGGACTCAGGGTTTTTCCGTTTTTGCACTTTCGTTTTTTCCTCCTCACCTTTTAAAAATCATAAACCTTTCAATTTTCCACCTAAAAATCCATATTATGGCTTATTTTTTGCATCACCAATTCTACTTTGCAGTGACATTAGTCATTTTACCCAAAAATTCACGACGAAACGGAAAAATAAATCATATTGCGACAAAATCGAAAAAAAACCACCATTTTGTAACTTTTGGGGGCTTCCGTTTCTACGCAGTGCATTTTTCGGTAAAAATGACACCTTATCATTATTCTGTAGGTCCATACGGTTATAATGATCCCCTACTTATATAGGTTGGATTTTGTCGCACTTCTGAAAAAAATTATAACTACATGCAGGAAAATTTATACGTTTAAAAATGTCCTTTTCTGACCCCTATAACTTTTTTATTTTTCCACTTACGGGGCGGTATGAGGACTCATTTTGTGCGCCGGGATCTGTTTTTATTGGTACGATTTTTGTTTTGATCGGACTTTTTGATCACTTTTTATTCATTTTTTTAATGGTATAAAAAGTGACCAAAATACGCTTTTTTGGACTTTGGAATTTTTTTGCGCGTACGCCATTGACCGTGCGGTTTAATTAACAATATATTTTTATAGTTCGGACATTTACGCACGCGGCGATACCACATATGTTTATTTTTATTTACACTGTTTTATTTTTTTTATGGAATAAGGGGGGGGGGGTGATTCAAACTTTTATTAGGGAAGGGGTTAAATGACCTTTATTAACACTTTTTTTTACTTTTTTTTTGCAGTGTTATAGGTCCCATAGGGACCTATAACACTGCACACACTGATCTCTTATACTGATCATTGTTATCCCATAGGGACCTATAACACTACACACACTGATCTCTTATACTGATCATTGTTATCCCATAGGGACCTATAACACTGCACACACTGATCTCTTATACTGATCATTGTTATCCCATAGGGACCTATAACACTGCACACACTGATCTCTTATACTGATCATTGTTATCCCATAGGGACCTATAACACTGCACACACTGATCTCTTATACTGATCATTGTTATCCCATAGGGACCTATAACACTGCACACACTGATCTCCTATGCTGATCACTGGGGGGTATTAACACGCCTGGGAACAGTGTTATCGGCGCTTGACTGCTCCTGTCTGGATCTCAGGCACGGAGCAGTCATTCGTCGATCGGACACCGAGGAGGCAGGTAAGGGCCCTCCCGGTGTCCTGTAAGGTGTTCGGGACGCCACGATTTTACCGCGGCGGTCCCTAACAGCCCAACTGACTAGCCGGGATACTTTCACTTTCGCTTTAGAAGGGGCGGTCAGCTTTGACCACCGCTTCTAAAGGGTTAACACCGCACATCGCCGCGATGTGTGGTATTAGCCGCGGGTCCCGGCCGTTGATGAGTGCCGCGACCCAGCTTCATATCGCGGGAGCCGGTGCAGGACGTAAATATACGTCCTGCGTCGTTAAAGGGTTAAAGGCCTATTCCAGGATTTCTTTTTATTTGATTATGCTACAGGGGCTGTAAAGTGTAGTTCACAATATAGTGTCTGTACCTGTGTTTGATGGCTGGTCTCGCAATTCTGTGATTTTTGCCCCAAGGTTTATTTTTAACAGCATACAAAATGAGTGTCATCTCAGGTTTTTCCAGGTTGCAGTGCGGCCCGAAGCATTAGGTCACTAGTCAGATGTTCAGAGGAAGCCTGTCTGTGCTTCAATGGGTGGAGCTGGAGGCACCCTGCTCAGAAAACACTGGTCTATTGCATTGAAAGGAGCTCAGGTGTGTTTCAGTGGGTGGGGTGACTGATGGGAGGGAGAAAAGTGACCTCACTCTTACAAACAAGGAATCGTGGGACTTGTAGTTTGAGAGAACGCACTCCAACAGAACATTTTCCAGGGATTTGGGGATTTTCAGTGGGTTCACTGACTTTCTTTCAACTGTATATAGGAGCAGTATTCAAGGACAAGTATAACTGTACAGACACAGATGTATAAACTCTCCTAACATAATTTTTTATTGTTTTACATAGGACTGCAGGTGACATATGCTACATTACCTGTACTCAGAGAGTTATCACTGTGTTATCTGTGGTGTTACATAGGACTGCAGGTCACATCTATACATTATCTTTACTCAGAGAGATATCACTGTGTTATCTGTGGTGTTACATAGGACTGCAGGTCACATCTATACATTATCTGTACTCAGAGAGTTATCACTGTGTTATCTGTGGTGTTACATAGGACTGCAGGTCACACCTACTACATTACCTGTACTCAGAGAGTTATCACTGTGTTATCTGTGGTGTTACATAGGACTGCAGGTCACATCTATACATTATCTGTACTCAGAGAGTTATGACTATATGTTATCTGTGGTGTTACATAGGACTGCAGGTCACATCTATACATTATCTTTACTCAGAGAGATATCACTGTGTTATCTGTGGTGTTACATAGGACTGCAGGTCACATCTATACATTATCTGTACTCAGAGAGTTATCACTGTGTTATCTGTGGTGTTACATAGGACTGCAGGTCACACCTACTACATTACCTGTACTCAGAGAGTTATCACTGTGTTATCTGTGGTGTTACATAGGACTGCAGGTCACATCTATACATTATCTGTACTCAGAGAGTTATCACTGTGTTATCTGTGGTGTTACATAGGACTGCAGGTCACATCTATACATTATCTGTACTCAGAGAGTTATCACTGTGTTATCTGTAGTGTTACATAGGACTGCAGGTCACATCTACTACATGATCTGTACTCAGAGAGCTATCACTGTGTTATCTGTGGTGTTACATAGGACTGCAGGTCACATCTATACATTATCTGTACTCAGAGAGTTATCACTGTGTTATCTGTGGTGTTACATAGGACTGCAGGTCACATCTACTACATTATCTGTACTCAGAGAGTTATCACTGTGTTATCTGTGGTGTTACATAGGACTGCAGGTCACATCTATACATTATCTGTACTCAGAGAGTTATCACTGTTATCTGTGGTGTTACATAGGACTGCAGGTCACATCTATACATTATCTGTACTCAGAGAGTTATCACTGTTATCTGTGATGTTACATAGGACTGCAGGTCACATCTATACATTATCTGTACTCAGAGAGTTATCACTGTTATATGTGGTGTTACATAGGACTGCAGGTCACATCTACTGCATTATCTGTACTCAGAGAGATATCACTGTTATCTGTGGTGTTACATAGGACTGCAGGTCACATCTATACATTATCTGTACTCAGAGAGATATCACTGTGTTATCTGTGGTGTTACATAGGACTGCAGGTCACATCTACTACATTATCTGTACTCAGAGAGTTATCACTGTGTTATCTGTGGTGTTACATAGGACTGCAGGTCACATCTATACATTATCTGTACTCAGAGAGTTATCACTGTTATCTGTGGTGTTACATAGGACTGCAGGTCACATCTATACATTATCTGTACTCAGAGAGTTATCACTGTGTTATCTGTGGTGTTACATAGGACTGCAGGTCACATCTATACATTATCTGTACTCAGAGAGTTATCACTGTGTTATCTGTGGTGTTACATAGGACTGCAGGTCACATCTATACATTATCTGTACTCAGAGAGTTATCACTGTGTTATCTGTGGTGTTACATAGGACTGCAGGTCACATCTATACATTATCTGTACTCAGAGAGTTATCACTGTTATCTGTGGTGTTACATAGGACTGCAGGTCACATCTACTACATTATCTGTACTCAGAGAGTTATCACTGTGTTATCTGTGGTGTTACATAGGACTGCAGGTCACATCTATACATTATCTGTACTCAGAGAGATATCACTGTGTTATCTGTGGTGTTACATAGGACTGCAGGTCACATCTACTACATTATCTGTACTCAGAGAGTTATCACTGTGTTATCTGTAGTGTTACATAGGACTGCAGGTCACATCTATACATTATCTGTACTCAGAGAGTTATCACTGTGTTATCTGTGGTGTTACATAGGACTGCAGGTCACATCTATACATTATCTTTACTCAGAGAGATATCACTGTGTTATCTGTGGTGTTACATAGGACTGCAGGTCACATCTATACATTATCTGTACTCAGAGAGTTATCACTGTGTCATTTGTGGTGTTACATAGGACTGCAGGTCACATCTATACATTATCTGTACTCAGAGAGTTATCACTGTGTTATCTGTGGTGTTACATAGGACTGCAGGTCACATCTATACATTATCTGTACTCAGAGAGTTATCACTGTGTTATCTGTGGTGTTACATAGGACTGCAGGTCACATCTATACATTATCTGTACTCAGAGAGTTATCACTGTTATATGTGGTGTTACATAGGACTGCAGGTCACATCTACTGCATTATCTGTACTCAGAGAGATATCACTGTTATCTGTGGTGTTACATAGGACTGCAGGTCACATCTATACATTATCTGTACTCAGAGAGATATCACTGTGTTATCTGTGGTGTTACATAGGACTGCAGGTCACATCTACTACATTATCTGTACTCAGAGAGTTATCACTGTGTTATCTGTGGTGTTACATAGGACTGCAGGTCACATCTACTACATTATCTGTACTCAGAGAGTTATCACTGTGTTATCTGTGGTGTTACATAGGACTGCAGGTCACATCTATACATTATCTTTACTCAGAGAGATATCACTGTGTTATCTGTGGTGTTACATAGGACTGCAGGTCACATCTATACATTATCTGTACTCAGAGAGTTATCACTGTGTTATCTGTGGTGTTACATAGGACTGCAGGTCACACCTACTACATTATCTGTACTCAGAGAGTTATCACTGTGTTATCTGTGGTGTTACATAGGACTGCAGGACACATCTACTACATTATCTGTACTCAGAGAGTTATCACTGTGTTATCTGTGGTGTTACATAGGACTGCAGGTCACACCTACTACATTATCTGTACTCAGAGAGGTTATCACTGTTATCTGTGATGTTACATAGGACTGCAGGTCACATCTATACATTATCTGTACTCAGAGAGTTATCACTGTTATCTGTGGTGTTACATAGGACTGCAGGTCACATCTACTCCATTATCTGTACTCAGAGAGTTATCACTGCGTTGTCTGTGGTGTTACATAGGACTGCAGGTCACATCTATACATTATCTGTACTCAGAGAGTTATCACTGTGTTATCTGTGGTGTTACATAGGACTGCAGGTCACATCTATACATTATCTGTACTCAGAGAGTTATCACTGTTATCTGTGGTGTTACATAGGACTGCAGGTCACATCTACTACATTATCTGTACTCAGAGAGTTATCACTGTTATCTGTGGTGTTACATAGGACTGCAGGTCACATCTATACATTATCTGTACTCAGAGAGTTATCACTGTTATCTGTGGTGTTACATAGGACTGCAGGTCACATCTACTACATTATCTGTACTCAGAGAGTTATCACTGTGTTATCTGTGGTGTTACATAGGACTGCAGGTCACATCTACTGCATTATCTGTACTCAGAGAGATATCACTGTGTTATTTGTGGTGTTACATGGGACTGCTGGAGTTTTTTTCTGCACGTCAGGATAGCGCTGCTCGTCTTCAGTGTCGCTCCTCCTGTGAATATCAATAAACCGATCAATAGAAACGTTATCAGGGACTTCTCTCAATTATTCCCATTGTTCTCCTGGTGAACAGAGACTTATTATTAGAGGGGGGGATGGATTATGCCGGGGATATTGGGGGCATCAGAGATTGCGGAGATGTTCGTCCTAGTACTATAATATAGCATAAAACTAAAATATGAACCACAGATTACCACTTGCAGTCCCATGTAAATGCAGCTACAACAATTTAGAATGAAAAGTTCTCTCCAATGTATTTTTGTATTCGGTTTCTGCACCATTGGGGACATCTGTGCTCACATTTAGGGTCTGGGAACATGTTCATTGTTTGTTACAATGTATTATGTCAGGAGAGTTCTAGGCGACAGATTGATACATTGTAACAATTCTCATTAAATTGGCTGATAAATATTAAAGGGGTACTCCGCTGCTCAGCGTTTGGAACAAACTGTTCCGAATGCTTAGAGCCCGCGCCGGGAGCTCGTGACATCATAGCCCCTCCCCTCATGACGTCACGCCCCACCTCCTCAATGCAAGTCTATGGGAGGGGGCGTTCCGACTGTCACGCCCCCTCCCATAGACTTGCATTGAGGTGGCGGAGTGTGACGTCATGAGGGGCGGGGCTATGACGTCACGAGCTCCCTTCACTGGCTCTTAGCATTCAGAACATTTTGTTCCAAACGCTGAGCAGCGGAGTACCCCTTTAACCCCTTAAGGACCAGACCAATTTTATTTTAGCATTTTCGTTTTTTCCTCCTCGCCTTCTAAAAATCATAACTCTCTTATATTTCCATCCACAGACCCATATGAGGGCTTGTTTTTTGCGTCACCAATTGTACTTTGTAATGACATCACTTATTTTACCATAAAATGTGCGGCGCAACCAAACAAATATTATTTATGTGGGAAAATTGAAAAGAAAACCGCAATTTAGCAAATTTTGGAAGGTTTTGTTTTCACGCTGTACGCTTTCCGGTAAAAATGACATGTTTTTGTTATTCTGCGTGTCAATACGATTAAAATGATACCCATGTTATATGCTTTTCTATAATTTTACCGCTTCAAAAAAATCTCAAACCATTTTAACAAAATTAGTATGTTTGAAATTGCCCTATTTTGACCACCTATAACTTTCTCATTTTTCTGTATATGGGGCGATATGAGGGCTCATTTTTTGCGCCATGATCTGTAGTTTTTATCAGTATCACTTTTGCTTAGGTTTTACTTTTTATAAATTTTTTATACATTTTTTTTTAGAATAAAATGTGACAATAAAACAGCTATTTTGGACTTTTTAAAATATTTTTTTACATTCACGACGTTCACCGTATGGGAGAATTAAAAATATATTTTAATAGTTCAGACTTTTACACACGCGGTGTTACCAAATATGTGTATTCATTTTTTTTTACGCTATTTTGGGGGTAAAATGGAAAAAACGGCCGTTTCACTTTTTATTGGGGGAGGGGATTTCTAAAAAATTTTTACTTTTTAATTTTACATTTTTTTTAGCAATCGTTTGAATGCTAATACGGTTCAGTGCTATGCATAGGACATAACATTGATCAGTATTATCGGTCATCTTCTGATCTGGTCTGCTGAGGGTGAGGGGACCTTCGGCCGCCATGCTGGATGATCGGATCGCCGCTGCAGCGCTGCGGGCGATCCGATCATCCATTCAAAGTACCGCACTGCTGCAGATGCTGTGATCTGTATTGATCACGGCATCTGATGGGTTAATGGCGGACATCCGCGTGTTTGCGGATGTCTGCCATTACCGGCGGGTCCATGGCTGCTGATAGCAGCCGGGACCTGCCGGGCATGACGCGAGCACTGCTCCGGTGCTCGCGATCATGGTGGCGCGTAAATGTACGTCATGGTGCGCTAAGTACCACGTCACTATGACGTATATTTATGTCCATTGTCGTTAAGGGGTTAAGGTACTGTTTCCCTACCAGTGTCACTCTAAAAGGCACCCTGGTTGGGAAACACTGCTCTGAGGTTGTCATCCTTTAAAGGGGTACTCCGGTGGAAAACTTTTTTTTTTAAATCAACTGTTTTTTAAAAATCAACTGGTGCTATTAAAGCAACTCTTAAAGGAGCAGTGACCAACCAGTATCTCTTAAAGGACATCTGCAGCAAAAGACAACTTATCCCCTATCCACAGGATAGGGGATAAGTGTCTGATCGTGGGGGGTCTGACCACTGTGACCCCCGCGATCTCCTGCACGGGGCCACTGCGGCCAGGCGTGTTGGCCGCAGCATGACGCCTCCTTCATGTATCTCTATGCGGGGAGGCAGCGTTCGTGCCTTCCCATAGAACTGTTTGGGGAGGGGCGTACCGTCGACCTCAGAGAGGGTCATAGAGATGCAATGCGGGGACCCCGTTTGGGAGATCGCGGGGGTCCCAGCGGTCAGACCCCCGCGATCAGACACATCCCTTATCCTGTCTATAGGGGATAAGTTGTCTTTTGCTGCAGATGGCCTTTAAGCTATTGCAAAACTACAACTCCCAGCTACAGACTGGGCATAATGGGAGTTGTATGTTTTGCAACAGCTGGCAAGCCACATATTATAATGGAAGCTGTGAGGGCATGATGGGAGTTGTAGTTTTGAACAGACAGAGATCAATCCACATATTAGGGAATACCAGAGGCTTGCATGGGCATGCTGGGAGTTGTAGTTTTGCAGCAGTGGTTGGGAAACACTGATGTAGAGTTTTATTTAACCAGTTCTCCATGCATCAGGAATAGAATGCTAGAACTGCAGTGAATACTGACATGTACAGAGCAATAGGGGCAAGCATGGGAATGTAACTCTGTATCCCAACGTGTTTTAGGGTCCAAGGAAAGCTGGGTTATTAGGCCTAAGTGCACTGCACTCCTCCTGGCATTTTTGCTCTTTGTTTGCAGCATATTCACACAGATTTCCCTCCGGTAGACTTGACTATATTGCAGTAAATTTGCTGAGGACGCTGACGGCACAATTGTGTTTGCTGCGCAGATTATAAAGGTCTCCGGTAAAATACAAAAGAAGCTTTTCCTGCAGAGAGAGATGAAGACAATTAAATCCGGCGAGCGCCTCGTCCTCTTATCCCAGCATCTCTACACAGCTGGTCAGGGGGGCCGCTCGCCTGCGTGTGATGACTGCAGCAGACTGGCGGAGCCACGTGACCACCGCAATGAGTCACCGGGGAGCGCTGGGCAATCCTGTCTCTTATAATACCTCTGCGAGCGCGGCGGCAGGTTTATGGGAATCTCCTCTCCGTCCACCGCCCGGCACACAAATAAATCTGTGTGATTACATCTTGTGTATGAGCTTCGCTCCATGACTGCCGACAGAAATGATCAAAAACTGTGTGAAATTATATATCAGAGGCAGCAAGACAGAAAACACCCCAAGGGTATAGAGAGAGAAAATACTTCACAGGTACCGAGACAGAATACATCCCCCCCAGATACCGAGACAGAATACATCCCCCCCAGATACCGAGACAGAATACATCCCCCCCAGATACCGAGACAGAATACATCCCCACCAGATACCGAGACAGAATACATCCCCACTAGATACCGAGACAGAATACATCCCCACTAGATACCGAGACAGAATACATCCCCATCAGATACCGAGACAGAATACATCCCCCCCAGATACCGAGACAGAATACATCCCCCCCAGATACCGAGACAGAATACATCCCCATCAGATACCGAGACAGAATACATCCCCACCAGATACCGAGACAGAATACATCCCCATCAGATACCGAGACAGAATACATCCCCCCCAGATACCGAGACAGATTACATCCCCCCCAGATACCGAGACAGAATACATCCCCATCAGATACCGAGACAGAATACATCCCCACCAGATACCGAGACAGAATACATCCCCATCAGATACCGAGACAGAATACATCCCCCCCAGATACCGAGACAGAATACATCCCCACCAGATACCGAGACAGAATACATCCCCACCAGATACCGAGACAGAATACATCCCCATCAGATACCGAGACAGAATACATCCCCATCAGATACCGAGACAGAATACATCCCAACCAGATACCGAGACAGAATACATCCCCACCAGATACCGAGACAGATTACATCCCCACCAGATACCGAGACGGATTACATCCCCACCAGATACCGAGACGGAATACATCCCCACCAGATACCGAGACAGAATACATCCCCACCAGATACCGAGACGGAATACATCCCCACCAGATACCGAAACGGAATACATCCCCACCAGATACCGAAACGGAATACATCCCCATCAGATACCGAGACGGAATACATCCCCATCAGATACCGAGACAGAATACATCCCCACCAGATACCGAGACAGAATACATCTCCACCAGATACCGAGACAGAATTCATCCCCACCAGATACCGAGACAGAATACATCCCCACCAGATACCGAGACAGAATACATCCCCACCAGATACCGAGACAGAATACATCTCCACCAGATACCGAGACAGAATACATCCCCACCAGATACCGAGACAGAATACATCCCCCCCAGATACCGAGACAGATTACATCCCCACCAGATACCGAGACAGAATACATCCCCCCCAGATACCGAGACAGAATACATCCCCATCAGATACCGAGACAGAATACATCCCCACCAGATACCGAGACAGAATACATCCCCATCAGATACCGAGACAGAATACATCCCCACCAGATACCGAGACAGAATACATCTCCACCAGATACCGAGACAGAATACATCCCCACCAGATACCGAGACAGAATACATCCCCACCAGATACCGAGACAGAATACATCCCCACCAGATACCGAGACAGAATACATCCCCACCAGATACCGAGACAAAATACATCCCCACCAGATACCGAGACAGAATACATCCCCATCAGGTACCGAGACAGAATACATCCCCACCAGATACCGAGACGGAATACATCCCCACCAGATACCGAAACGGAATACATCCCCAACAGATACCGAGACGGAATACATCCCCATCAGATACCGAGACAGAATACATCCCCATCAGGTACCGAGACAGAATATATCCCCACCACATACCGAGACAGAATACATCCCCACCAGATACCGAGACAGATTATATCCCCACCAGATACCGAGACAGAATACATCCCCATCAGATACCGAGACAGAATACATCCCCATCAGATACCGAGACAGAATACATCCCCATCAGATACCGAGACGGAATACATCCCCACCAGATACCGAGACAGAATACATCTCCACCAGATACCGAGACAGATTACATCTCCACCAGATACCGAGACAGAATACATCCCCACCAGATACCGAGACAGAATACATCCCCATCAGATACCGAGACAGAATACATCCCCACCAGATACCGAGACAGAATACATCTCCACCAGATACCGAGACAGAATACATCCCCACCAGATACCGAGACAGAATACATCCCCACCAGATACCGAGACAGAATACATCCCCACCAGATACCGAGACAGAATACATCCCCACCAGATACCGAGACAGAATACATCTCCACCAGATACCGAGACAGAATACATCCCCACCAGATACCGAGACAGAATACATCCCCACCAGATACCGAGACAGAATACATCCCCACCAGATACCGAGACAGAATACATCCCCACCAGATACCGAGACAAAATACATCCCCACCAGATACCGAGACAGAATACATCCCCATCAGGTACCGAGACAGAATACATCCCCACCACATACCGAGACAGAATACATCCCCACCAGATACCGAGACAGATTATATCCCCACCAGATACCGAGACAGAATACATCCCCATCAGATACCGAGACAGAATACGTCCCCACCAGATACCGAGACAGAATACATCCCCACCAGATACCGAGACAGAATACATCTCCACCAGATACCGAGACAGAATACATCCCCACCAGATACCGAGACAGAATACATCCCCACCAGATACCGAGACAGAATACATCCCCACCAGATACCGAGACAGAATACATCCCCACCAGATACCGAGACAAAATACATCCCCACCAGATACCGAGACAGAATACATCCCCATCAGGTACCGAGACAGAATACATCCCCACCACATACCGAGACAGAATACATCCCCACCAGATACCGAGACAGATTATATCCCCACCAGATACCGAGACAGAATACATCCCCATCAGATACCGAGACAGAATACGTCCCCACCAGATACCGAGACAGAATACGTCCCCATCAGATACCGAGACAGATTACATCCCCACCAGATACCGAAACGGAATACATCCCCAACAGATACCGAGACGGAATACATCCCCATCAGATACCGAGACGGAATACATCCCCACCAGATACCGAGACAGAATACATCTCCACCAGATACCGAGACAGAATTCATCCCCACCAGATACCGAGACAGAATACATCCCCACCAGATACCGAGACAGAATACATCCCCACCAGATACCGAGACAGAATACATCTCCACCAGATACCGAGACAGAATACATCCCCACCAGATACCGAGACAGAATACATCCCCACCATATACCGAGACAGAATACATCCCCACCATATACCGAGACAGAATACATCCCCACCAGATACCGAGACAAAATACATCCCCACCAGATACCGAGACAGAATACATCCCCATCAGGTACCGAGACAGAATACATCCCCACCACATACCGAGACAGAATACATCCCCACCAGATACCGAGACAGATTATATCCCCACCAGATACCGAGACAGAATACGTCCCCATCAGATACCAAGACAGAATACGTCCCCACCAGATACCGAGACAGAATACGTCCCCATCAGATACCGAGACAGATTACATCCCCCCCAGATACCGAGACAGAATACATCCCCATCAGATACCGAGACAGAATACATCCCCACCAGATACCGAGACAGAATACATCCCCACCAGATACCGAGACAGAATACATCCCCAATAGATACCGAGACAGAATACATCCCCAATAGATACCGAGACAGAATACATCCCCACCAGATACCGAGACAGAATACATCCCCATCAGATACCGAGACAGAATACATCCCCACCAGATACCGAGACGGATTACATCCCCCCCAGATACCGAGACGGAATACATCCCCATCAGATACCGAGACGGAATACATCCCCATCAGATACCGAGACAGAATACATCCCCACCAGATACCGAGACAGAATACATCCCCATCAGATACAGAGACAGAATACATCCCCACCAGATACCGAGACAGAATACATCCCCATCAGATACCGAGACAGAATACATCCCCACCAGATACCGAGACAGATTACATCCCCACCAGATACCGAGACAGAATACATCCCCATCAGATACCGAGACAGATTACATCCCCACCAGATACCGAGACAGATTACATCCCCACCAGATACCGAGACGGAATACATCCCCACCAGATACCGAGACAGAATACATCCCCATCAGATACCGAGACGGAATACATCCCCACCAGATACCGAGACGGAATACATCCCCACCAGATACCGAGACGGAATACATCCCCACCAGATACCGAAACGGAATACATCCCCAACAGATACCGAGACGGAATACATCCCCATCAGATACCGAGACGGAATACATCCCCACCAGATACCGAGACAGAATACATCTCCACCAGATACCGAGACAGAATTCATCCCCACCAGATACCGAGACAGAATACATCCCCACCAGATACCGAGACAGAATACATCCCCACCAGATACCGAGACAGAATACATCTCCACCAGATACCGAGACAGAATACATCCCCACCAGATACCGAGACAGAATACATCCCCACCAGATACCGAGACAGAATACATCCCCACCAGATACCGAGACAGAATACATCCCCACCAGACACCGAGACAAAATACATCCCCACCAGATACCGAGACAGAATACATCCCCATCAAGTACCGAGACAGAATACATCCCCACCACATACCGAGACAGAATACATCCCCACCAGATACCGAGACAGATTATATCCCCACCAGATACTGAGACAGAATACATCCCCATCAGATACCGAGACAGAATACGTCGCCACCAGATACCGAGACAGAATACGTCCCCATCAGATACCGAGACAGATTACATCCCCCCCAGATACCGAGACAGAATACATCCCCATCAGATACCGAGACAGAATACATCCCCACCAGATACCGAGACAGAATACATCCCCATCAGATACCGAGACAGAATACATCCCCACCAGATACCGAGACAGAATACATCCCCAATAGATACCGAGACAGAATACATCCCCACCAGATACCGAGACAGAATACATCCCCATCAGATACCGAGACAGAATACATCCCCACCAGATACCGAGACGGATTACATCCCCCCCAGATACCGAGACTGAATACATCCCCATCAGATACCGAGACGGAATACATCCCCATCAGATACCGAGACAGAATACATCCCCACCAGATACCGAGACAGAATACATCCCCACCAGATACCGAGACAGAATACATCCCCATCAGATACAGAGACAGAATACATCCCCACCAGATACCGAGACAGAATACATCCCCATCAGATACCGAGACAGAATACATCCCCACCAGATACCGAGACAGATTACATCCCCACCAGATACCGAGACAGAATACATCCCCACCAGATACCGAGACAGAATACATCCCCACCAGATACCGAGACAGAATACATCCCCACCAGATACCGAGACAGAATACATCCCAACCAGATACCGAGACAGAATACATCCCCATCAGATACCAAGACAGATTACATCCCCACCAGATACCGAGACAGAATACATCCCCACCAGATACCGAGACAGAATACGTCCCCATCAGATACCGAGACAGATTACATCCCCCCCAGATACCGAGACAGAATACATCCCCATCAGATACCGAGACAGAATACATCCCCCCCAGATACCGAGACAGAATACGTCCCCATCAGATACCGAGACAGATTACATCCCCACCAGATACCGAGACAGAATACGTCCCCATCAGATACCGAGACAGATTACATCCCCCCCAGATACCGAGACAGAATACATCCCCATCAGATACCGAGACAGAATACATCCCCATCAGATACCGAGACAGAATACATCCCCATCAGATACCGAGACAGAATACATCCCCACCAGATACCGAGACAGAATACATCCCCAATAGATACCGAGACAGAATACATCCCCACCAGATACCGAGACAGAATACATCCCCATCAGATACCGAGACAGAATACATCCCCACCAGATACCGAGACGGATTACATCCCCCCCAGATACCGAGACGGAATACATCCCCATCAGATACCGAGACGGAATACATCCCCATCAGATACCGAGACAGAATACATCCCCACCAGATACCGAGACAGAATACGTCCCCACCAGATACCGAGACAGAATACATCCCCACCAGATACCGAGACAGAATACATCCCCACCAGATACCGAGACAGAATACATCCCCATCAGATACAGAGACAGAATACATCCCCACCAGATACCGAGACAGAATACATCCCCATCAGATACCGAGACAGAATACATCCCCACCAGATACCGAGACAGAATACATCCCCACCAGATACCGAGACAGAATACATCCCCACCAGATACCGAGACAGAATACATCTCCACCAGGTACCGAGACAGAATACAGACTCCCCCTGTAAATAGTATAGATAATAAATGATGTAGGTACAGACAATACTGCCTTCCTGTCTCTCCTTATAAATGATGAAGGTACAGATAGTACTGCCTGCCAGTCTTGCCCTTAAATTATGTAAACATAGATAGTACTGCCTCCTTCTTTCTCCCTATAATGATAGTTCTTCCACCCTGTAACTGATGTAGGTACAGGTAGTACTGCCTCGCTGCCTCTCCTTGTAATTGACGTAGTTACATGTAGCACTGTCTCTCTCCTTTCAAATGATGTAGGTACAGATAGTACTGCCTCCCTATTACCTATTACTCCTTGTTGTTAGGATTCGGCAGGCTGAAGGTGGATCCTCTGTGTCAGAGAGGGATTGGCGTGGACCGTACCGGTGGACCGGTTCTAAGTTGCTACTGGTATTCACCAGAGCCCGCCGCAAAGCGGGATGGTCTTGCTGCGGTGGTAGCAACCAGGTCGTATCCACCGGTAACGGCTCAACCTCTCTGACTGCTGAGACTGGCGCGGTACAGAAGGACAACGCAAGAGCAAGGTCGGACATAACAAAAGGTCAGGGCAGGCAGCAAGGGTCATAGTCAGGGGCAACAGCAGAAGGTCTGGAACACTGGCTTGGGACATACACAAACCGCTTTCACTGGCACAAGGCAATAAGATCGAGCAATGCAAGGAAGGGGAAGTGAGGTAATATAGGCCTGGAGCAGGTGGAGGCTAATGACACTGATTGGGCCAGGCACCAATTAGTGGTGCACTGGCCCTTTAAATCTTAGAGAGCTGGTACGTGCGCGCCAGGACGTGACAGCCGGGGACAGGGACAGGTGAGCAGATTGGGATGCGACCCGCGAGCGGGCGCGTCCCGCTATGCGGATCGCATCCCCGCTGACAGTGTCAGTGCAGCGCTCCCAGTCAGCGGGTCTGACCGGAGCGCTACAGAGAGGAGAACGCCGCGAGCGCTCCGGGGAGGAGCAGGTACCCGGAGCGCTCTGCGTAACACTTGTAAAGAATGGACATACAGATATTATTGTATTTCCATCTCCTCCTGTAAATGATATACTTACCGCTTGCCCTGTCTATGTGTCTCTCCCTATAAATCTTGTAGCTGCAGACTCTGGTTACGGCACAATATCAGGAGGGACTTGCGCAGGAAACTTTCAATAATGTGAAGGCCACTCTGGGCTAATGCTAACTGTAGTTCACTAAAGAGATTAGTGTAAGCAGAGGGGCTCTTGTTCAGTGTTATTCTCTTCTGTCTACAATAAAAAAAATCTCCTTTGAGGTGAAGACTGGAAGCACTTTATCTTTATAGTATGGACTGGAACAGGAAAGTAAATTATTTATGGCCAGTTAAACAGGAATCCACATAAAAGTAACAATTTGGCCTAGGTGTACGTATGCCTAGAAGAGCAGAGCTAAGGCTGGGTTCCCACTACGTTTTCTCCCTTACGGGAGCTCATACGACAGGGGAGAGCTAAAAACTCGCGCTCCGGTATGCCTTTCTATGCGCTCCCGTATGTAATTCATTTCAATGAGCCGGCCGGAGTGAAACGTTCGGTCCGGTCGGCTCATTTTTGCGCCGTATGCGCTTTTACAACCGGACCTCAAAGCGTGGTTGACCACAGTTTTAGGTCCGGGGGGAAAGCGCATACGGCGCAAAAATGAGCCGACCGGACCGAACGTTTCACTCCGGCCAGCTCATTGAAATTAATTACATACAGAACTGCATACAAAGGCATACGGGAGCGCGGGGTTTTAGCTCCCCCCTGCCTTATGCGCTCCCGTATGGGGAAAACGTGATGTGAACCCAGCCTAAGAGATGTTCACACTTTGCTGGCTTGAGTCACACTCTGACTAACTAAACTGACTGACTGGTCTGCCCAGCAGGGGCAAAGCTGGATGTCATGTTACTATGTTTTTCACTGGTTCTGGGTCAACCCCTCTCCTGGGAGAAGAGACCGTACTACGGTTTCTTCTTACTGCCATAGGGTAGGGAACATCACGTGACCAAAGCATCATGTATCCGATACAAGAGTACTTAATAATCATCCAAAACATATCTTTATATACCCTAACAATAGTGTAGTAAGAAAAGACGTGAAGCTGAAGGGTGGGCCCCAAGAATAGTTTACTCTGGTGGGCCAAACAGTCCGACAACGGGCACAGATAGTGCTGCTTCCGTGTCTCTCTATATACATGATGTAGGCACAAGTCATGTATGGAGAACAGACCCCATGGCTTGAGGACTCAAGAACTTGAACATTCCCAGGTTTAAGTGGACCATATTTGTGGACTGGGGGCACACACTGTAGCGCCATTTTGTTGTGGTCGCATCGCGATCAAATTGTGTGAACCCAGCTGAGACAAGAGCAAAGGGTTTGTTTATAAATGTATATGTGCGGGGGAGGGGGGCGATTTCCTGTAATATTCCGGTATGACGGAGTGGGAGAGGCAGAGACGTCCATTTTTAAAGGGGTAATCCGGCCCTAAGACATCTTATCCTCTATCTAAAGGATAGGGAATAAGATGTCTGATCACGGGGGTCCCACCGCTGGGGACCCCCGCAATCTTTTATTCCACACACATCTTTGTGAGCTCTCCACAGCGCTGGAGGCTCCGAGTGTGAAGCGTTACGACCACAGGATCGGAGTATTGTGACGACTCTGCCCCTGTGTGACGTCACACCCCGTCCCTCAATGCAAGTCTATGGGAGGGGGCATGACGGCCGTCACGCCCCCTCCCATAGACTTGCATTGAGGGGGCGGTGCTTGATGTCACATGAGGGCGGAGTCGTGACATCACAAAACTCCGGCCCCATGGTCGTAGCGCTTCACACTCAGAGCCTCTAGAGCTGCGGAGAGCTCACAAAGGAGGGTGCGGAATGAAAGATTGCGGGGGTCCCCATCATTTGGATAGGGGATAAAATGTCCTAGGGCCGGAGTACCCCTTTAATGATAATAGCTGAAGCCTTTTCTGATGGAAACAAAGTTTTCGGAACAAACAATACATCATCTACTCATGAGCCGCCGCCGCGCTGTAAACCATTAAACGCCTTTACTGACGCTCGCATTTTTATGAATGTTCTTAATAGGCATCTTTCTCCCAAACAAAACATGACATCCGCCCCTTTAAGCGGAGCCTAGAATTACCTCCATTAAGGCGCTTTGTCTCAAAAACTATAAATGACTGGAGAATTACAATACTCTCCGTGAAAGGCCAATTACGCTGCCGCACTTGGCTCCAATTTCATGAGACGGTTGGTTAAAATACAGAATTTGCCGTCTTCTCAGCAGTCGATGTGTTTTCGAAATTATCCCAATTTTTATAAGTTCCCATTAAAGGCAGGACATCTATAAGAGGCCAGTGCAAGGGTACTGTGGTGATGTGCATTCTGGGAAACATCACCTTTATGCCAGAAACTATACAGTCTGATATAGGAAAAACAAACTCCATCCCCCCCCCCCCCATTATAGGAGCTCAACTAAGCTGAATGTTCACAGGAGTATAATACATGATATAACTCAGTATCAGTACAGGATAAGTAATGTAATGTATGTACACAGTGATCTCACCAGCAGAATAGTGAGTACAGCTCTGGGGTATAATACAGGATATAACTCAGGATCAGTACAGGATAAGTAATGTAATGTATGTACACAGTGACCTCACCAGCAGAATAGTGAGTACAGCTCTGGAGTATAATACAGGATATAACTCAGGATCAGTACAGAATAAGTAATGTATGTACACAGTGACCTCACCAGCAGAATAGTGAGTACAGCTCTGGGGTATAATACAGGATATAACTCAGGATCAGTACAGGATAAGTAATGTAATGTATGTACACAGTGACCTCACCAGCAGAATAGTGAGTACAGCTCTGGAGTATAATACAGGATATAACTCAGGGTCAGTACAGGATAAGTAATGTAATGTATATACACAGTGACCTCACCAGCAGAATAGTGAGTACAGCTCTGGAGTATAATACAGGATATAACTCAGGATCAGTACAGGAGAAGTAATGTAATGTATGTACACAGTGACCCCATCAGCAGAATAGTGAGTACAGCTCTGGAGTATAATACAGGATATAACTCAGGATCAGTACAGGATAAGTAATGTAATGTATGTACACAGTGACCTCACCAGCAGAATAGTGAGTACAGCTCTGGAGTATAATACAGGATATAACTCAGGATCAGTACAGGATAAGTAATGTAATGTATGTACACAATGACATCACCAGCAGAATAGTGAGTGCAGCTCTGGAGTATAATACAGGATATAACTCAGGATCAGTACAGGATAAGTAATGTAATGTATGTACACAGTGACCTCACCAGCAGAATAGTGGGTACAGCTCTGGAGTATAATACAGGATATAAATAGAGATTTTCCTAGCTAACGTGACGGAAAATATGAGTTATATGAAGACAGGAGGCGAGTATCTTGCATTAATCTTTCTTTAATTAATGCCCATAGCAGAAAATTTTTTATACAAACGTATTAATAAAATCTTTTTTAAAAAACTACATATCCCAGCAGTCCCCTGTGAACTCCTCCTCCTATCCCAGCATGCTGGCTGCTATATAAGGGACTGCTTGAAGATCCTCTTCCTCTTTCTTTATGCGAATTGCATGACCGTCACCAGAACCACGGAACGCCGGAATCCGGGACAGCTCCTCCTTGGTAACTCCGAACCTCCGGCCAACAGGACCGAAAACCGTGAACGAAACTGTTAAGGAACAATTGCAACAGAACATATCAGGCTGCACCGAAACACCGCTGTCTTCGTCTTCTCCTTTCAATACCCTGGAAGGAAAACAAAAACACCATAACAGGGAGGGTAGGGAGGGAAGATACTCGCCTCCTGTCTTCATATAACTCATATTTTCCGTCACGTTAGCTAGGAAAATCTCTATTTATATATCAGACAGGAGGCTCATATCTTGCAAGTTTAAAGCTAACAGTGCTTACATACAGAAATAATAACAAATATGTCATAGAACAGACACAGAGACGTGTGTTTGAGGTCTAAAATAAAATTGCCGAAAAGTCGTCTCGGACGACCAATCAGCGGCCAATAGAAGATCCGAAAGTGAACCTCCTGAAGTGACCACCTTGGTGGCCATAGCCCCTCTAGAAGAGTGGGCACCAAAAAGAGAGATATCGATCCCAGCCATTTCCATGGCCGACCTCACCCACCTGGCCAAAGTGGCCGAGGATACCGGAAGATGAGGTTTGACATATGATATCAACAACTGATTGTAAGAGTCAGATCTCAAAGTCACGGTCCGCGACTCATACGATTGGAGACAGCGTACTACACACAGACGTGGGTGATCAGGAAAAAAGGGATAGAAGACGGATTGAAGTCCCGTCTTAGTCCTACGAACCACCGAAAACCGTACCCCTTCCGGCGAAAATTGTCGCCTGGAAATATCCAGCGCCTTTACATCCGACACCCGTTTTATGGATACTAAACATAACAGTGTAGTAAGCTTGATGGATAGCAACTTTAAAGCGAGTGCGTCATTATCCTCCCAGGAGGAAAATAAATCCAACACAAGGGAGACATCCCAAGTAGACTGGTACCTAGGACGGGGAGGACGTTTAAATCTTACGCCTCGTAAGAGTCTACATACCAAAGGATGTTTGCCCACCGGTAACGCGTCCACCGGGCAATGATAAGCCGATATGGCGGATCTGTAGACATTTAGTGAACTGTAGGATTTCCCAGACTCAAAAGAGTCTGCTAAATAATTCACTATCACTGAAACAGGTGCATGAACGGCATCAATTTGCCGTCTATCACACCAACAAACCCACAATGCCCAGGCTGATCGATACGCCGATCTAGTCCCTGGGGCCCAGGCCAAGGCAAGGAGGTCTCTAGCCGATTGCGAAAGGTCACCACCGGCATCCGGGACCCCGAAACCAACCACGCGAGGAGTGGAAGGTTGCCCTCCAATATCAGGGGATGAGGACCCTTGGTTGGGTTCGTGAGAAGGTGAGGCGATTGAGGAATCAAACGAGGATAGTCGATCGCCATCCCTAAAAGAAGGGAGAACCATGGTTGCGTTGGCCACCAAGGGGTGACCAACACCACCGTCGCCTTCTGACTCAGAACTTGGAGAAGAACTTTGGTTATCATATTGAATGGGGGAAACGCATAGTGCGTCCCCAATTCCCATATCTGACGGAATGCGTCCACTGCGGATGCTTCCGGATCTGGCCTCCAGCTGTAAAAGCGAGGCAGTTGTCGATTGAGCCGGGATGCGAAGAGGTCCGTGTGTAACGGACCCCAAAGAGACCTCAGAGTCTGAAAAATAGATCGTTCCAACATCCAATCGCTGGAATCCTTCAAATAGCGAGAATTCCAATCTGCTACGATGTTGGACACACCAGGAAGGTATTCTGCAATCGGGATGATGTCCCGGGATAAACAGAAATGCCAGAACGTGGACGCGATGTCCGCCAGCACTCTGGACCTCGTACCTCCCAGGCGGTTGACATATTGAACCGCCGCCACATTGTCCATGCGTACAAGTACGCAACAACTGGAATGGTGAGGGAGAAAGCTCCTGATAGCGAAGAATGCTGCCAAGAGTTCCAAGGCATTGATGTGGAGAGAAGACTCCTCTGTGGACCATCTCCCTCCTGTGGTGTCTTGCCCGCAGCGAGCTCCCCAACCGTGGCGGCTCGCATCGGACTCTATTATGACGTCCGGGCAGGCATTGAAGATAGTCCTGCCGTTCCATTCGACAGCGTGTCGAAGCCACCACTGCAATTCCTCTACAACTTCCGGACCGATGGTAACTTCGTCCGCATAGCGAAGACCCCGGCGAAGGTGAAGAGCTTTGAGCCGCTGAAGGGCCCGATAGTGAAGAGGGGCCGGAAAAATCGCTTGAATAGAAGCCGATAATAGGCCCACAATGCGTGCAATCACCCTCAGTGATACTCGACCTTTGCGCAAAGTCGCTCTGATTTCCTTGCGAATCAAAGCCAACTTGGATGTTGGTAACATCAAGATGGCTCGTTGGGTATCCACTAGGAAACCCAGGAACTCCATCTCCTGCGCGGGAGACAGAACCGATTTTTTGTGATTGATGAGGAATCCCAATTCCTCCATCAACGAAAGGGCCCATTGGCTGTGAGTCACAGCCTGTGCCCTGGACCGGGCCATGATTAGTAGATCGTCCAAGTAAATAATAAGTCGTACCCCCCTGCTCCGAAGAGCCGCTACCACCGGTTTCAGTAACTTGGTGAAACACCAGGGGGCCGATGACAATCCGAATGGAAGGCAGGTGAACTGCCACATTCGGTCCCTCCATAGAAATCGTAGGAATCTTTGAGAGGTGTGATGAATGGGGACGGTAAGATATGCGTCCTTCAGATCGATTTTTACTAACCAGTCTCCTGGCCAGAGTAGGTCGCGTAACAGATAGATCCCTTCCATCTTGAAGTGACGGTAAGTCACGTGTTGATTCAAATCTCTCAGATTTATCACCGGGCGGTAACCGCCATCTTTCTTCTTGACCAAGAAGATGTTGCTGACAAATCCGGGGGAGAATGGGTCTACTTCTTGTACTGCTTGTTTTGACAAGAGCTCCTGGAGCTCATTGTCTATGAGCGCTACGTTCTGCGCGGAGAATCGTATGGGTTGAGGTATAACATTCAACTCGGGAAGAGATTGGAATTCTATCCGGTAGCCAGCTACCGTATTGAGGATCCAAACGTCTGCTGTAATCGTGGACCAGACGTGGAAAAAATATCTTAGCCTGCCCCCCACCAATGTGTATGGAATTGAAAAGGTACTCACCGGTCGGTGGGCGGGATCTGGGGAATCCGCGACCTCCACGTCCTCTCCATGGTCGCCCTCGAGGGGGAAAGAAAGGGGCCGGTTGGACCACGGGCAGAGCATATTGTGGTTGAGCAGGAGCAAATTGTTGCTGTGCCGGTCTAATGTAGGGCCTATATGGGGCATTGCGGCCGGCAGATCGGCCTCTGCTTCTACCGGCCTTGCCGAAAACCTTACCAGGTTGGCCCGTCTTTTTTAGAGAATTTTGCGCCTTATCTACGCTGGAAAACAGGCTGACAAATTTGTTAATATTTTTAATGAGGTCGTCTCCAAATAAGAGACCTTCAGCGGAGGGACCCGGCTCATTCTCCGCTAAGTGGGAGAGCTGCGGCTCCAGTTTCATCAGGATGGACCGTCTCCGTTCAGTAGAACAGGCCGTGTTCGCACTGCCCAGCATGCATATAGCACGTTGGGCCCAGCCTCTCAGTTGCTCTAGGTCTACTGGTTGGGCGGTGGATGCCGCTTGCTCTGAAAGATTTAATATCTTTGTGAGCGGGCCGAGAAGATCAAGAATACGGTCTTGGATCGACTTAAATGATCTCTCAATCCCCTTCTTTGAATACTTTCCTGATCGTGTCAGGTACTTGAGGAGAACCGGATCTATCTCCGGCGTGACCGCAATCTTCTTGGTTACACAGGGTCTGGGGCACTCAGCCCTCAATTTGTTACGGTTCGTGCGGTCCAAAGCCCGTCTAGTCCAATATTCTACATATTGTGCTACGTGTGGTAGCGGTGCCCAGTCTCCGGAGCGTGGGTGTGTGATCGCATCCGGGTTGAAAAGAGGTTGGCCCAGAGAATCTAGGATCGCCTCATTTGGCGTCTCTGGTTCGGCATCAGGATAATCAGCCGTAAACCCCGCATCTTCCTCATCAGAATCAGAGCCTGTGGCCTCAGCCACATCAGACTCGCCGGACGACTCGTCGGTAGACGTGACATATGAGTCCGGTTTCGTCCGTCGGGCGGACTTTTGCCCCTTACAAATTTTCTCCTTGGGGCCCAAGGGTCGAGAATGTACATTAGGATGCGGGGTGCGACAGACCGGTTCAGGTTCTGTCTGGGGCACATTGTAAGCTTCCCCTGCCGGGGAGTCGGAATGTCCAGAGACATGTTTTCTTTTATGTGAGACCTTACCCCTCACGGGCACCTCTCTAGAGGTAGAGGCTAAAGGATTATCACAACTCATATTTGCAGCCAGAGCTGCCTGAATGGACTTGTTAATCAAGTCTTGTATTTGGGTCGCAGACATGATCTGAGAAGCCTCAATCTCTATGCCCTCATTAGTCTGGCCAGGCAGAGTAGAGAAAGGGACTGAGGGTTTTTCACCAGCCATGATAGACAGAGTAGGGAAGTTATAAGAACTTTAGCAGAAGCTACAAGTAGCCAACTGACTGTAAAATAATAGTAGTTCTGTTTATAGGAACTAATGCTACTAGCTATTATTAATAGTAAACTACCTGAAGGTACTAAAACTGGGACCGGACCTATAATGCTGGCGCTCCTCTCACCGCTCGCACAACACTGGCGACTGGGAGAGGAGGAGGGATCCAGCAACCAGCGCTTACAGCCGTAATCTCGCGAGACTACGGCTGTAAGACCTGTGATAGGTCGCACGGAATCCCGGAAGGCGTGTCGCAGGGTGCGCGTCACCCGGATACGCCCCCTGAAATCGCGAAGCCCGCGAAGGTGTCGAGCGGCGGGAAGAAGGTAAAAAGACGGCGCGAATAGAAATTAAAATGGCGCCTGTAGAGGGACAATACTAATAGAGGTAAATACCGAAATATGACAGGAATCGCTTGTTAGAGGTAGCGAAAGCTTAGAAATACAGAGTATGACAAAAAAATTAGGTATCAAGAGAGAAATAGGTATATATATAAATATATATACCCCGAAAATTAGTAATATTAGAACAACAGAGAAAATAACAGCCGGAGTATACAGGGCATAATTTTCCTACATACCCTGAATACACCCGGAATCACAATTAATACACATTAATATACCATGAATACACAGAGAATATACTTAACTTGCTGCCATGAGCAGAAAGAAAGAGGAAGAGGAGGTCCAGACACCCCCTTATATAGGGTCGCCGACCCAGAGGAGGGAGGATCCGGGGGCTGCTGGGAGTTGTAGTTTTAATGACATTTTTATACTAAAGTGAATTAATTGTCTGTAGTTTTTTCTGCTATGGGCATTAAAAAGAAAGTTTAATGCAAGATATGAGCCTCCTGTCTGATATATAACTCAGGATCAGTACAGGATAAGTAATGTAATGTGTGTACACAGTGACCTCACCAGCAGAATAGTGAGTACAGCTCTGGGGTATAATACAGGATATAACTCAGGATCAGTACAGGATAAGTAATGTAATGTGTGTACACAGTGACCTCACCAGCAGAATAGTGAGTACAGCTCTGGAGTATAATACAGGATATAACTCAGGATCAGTACAGGATAAGTAATGTAATGTGTGTACACAGTGACCTCACCAGCAGAATAGTGAGTACAGCTCTGGAGTATAATACAGGATATAACTCAGGATCAGTACAGGATAAGTAATGTAATGTATGTACACAGTGACCTCCCCAGCAGAATAGTGAGTGCAGCTCTGGGGTATAATACAGGATATAACTCAGGATCAGTACAGGATAAGTAATGTAATGTGTGTACACAGTGACCTCACCAGCAGAATAGTGAGTACAGCTCTGGAGTATAATACAGGATATAGCTCAGGATCAGTACAGGATCAGTAATGTAATGTATGTATACAGTGACCTCACCAGCAGAATAGTGAGTACAGCTCTGGAGTATAATACAGGATATAACTCAGGATCAGTACAGGATAAGTAATGTAATGTATGTACACAGTGACCTCACCAGCAGAATAGTGAGTACAGCTCTGGAGAGAGGGTGTGTTCTGCTGAGCTCCAGAGTTTCCCAGAGAAGCAGTGATTTTCTTCCACCCCTCCCCAGGTGTGTGGCAGACACCTGGGTAGGTTTTCCTGCTATGGAGCCCCGGGAAGCTGGGGCTTCATCTTGCACTCCCCGTTCTCGGCTGGCGGGGTGTGCAAAGGAAAATGCAACAGCCAGTAGTCAGGATGGGGTGAGGAGATCCACCAGGGTCCACAGCCATGTGGGGCCCCCTCCCCCGACCTCAGCTGGGAGCTGCAAAGCTTCCAGCAGAAGCTCATCCAGGCAGCGGAGTGGAAAGGCATCTGCATCTGTTTCCTCAGAACCCCAGCAATGGGGGGTAAAGGGGCCCAGAGAATCCCTGGCCAGCTTTGGGTCCAGAATCCAGGCCAAGATGGCTCAATATGAACAGCTCGGCAAACAACTAAGAGGCCTCAGAGAGGAGCTGAAGTTTGCAAGTTACCAAGCAAACAATGCAGCAAAGACCAAGAGGGCAGCATTTTCCTCCAAGGTGAGAGCTCTGAAGAAACAGGTGGATGAGATTGTGAGGCTGAGATCGGACATTGTGGAGGGAGGTGGTATACTCAGCGAGAAACTTGTCAACAAGGATCGTTTCTCCGGCATGAAGGTCTCAGGACAAGTGAGTAACCAAGATGACTGCCAGAGTGAGGAGGAGGAGATGGAGGGAGGTGAGGAGGGGGATGTGAGTGAGGGGGATATGGATACTGGACCTGTGTGTACCACCACCACTGTTACCCCAGACCCCCCACTTACCCTCAGTGAGGACTATGTAAACCCGGCTCAGGTGGCCTTACCTCCCTCCAGTGATGATGATGATGATGATGATGACGGCAGTGACTGCAGTGATGGCAGCGGCTTGGCAGATGGGGGTCTCCTGCGGGCAATTGTTATGCAGGAGTCCCCCACCCGTCTGGAAAACTTTTCCTTTGGGGATGATTTGGGCCCAGAGGAGAAGGGAAAGAAGAAGAAAGGAAAGGGCAAGAAGAGGAAGAAGACACAAGGAGTTAAGTTTGTCTTTTCTCCCTTCCAGCAGTCTGGGTCGGCTGAAAAGTCGGTTCAGGGTGCTGGGTCCCCCAATCTGCCAGACCCCGTTTCTGTAGTGGAGCGGGGCCAGCATGGGGGATACAGTAGTGCACCCAAAATCGCCGCGGGTGCTATAGAAAAAAAAGGGCACCCTCCTGTGAGGGGGGAGGGTGTCCAGGCACCGGAAAATGGCGGCAGATTCACCCGTTCGGGGGGCGTTCCCCTGGTTAAAGTGGGCGGTACAGGTCCTGGCACTGCAGGGCACTCTCCTGTGAGGGGGGGGAGTGTCCGGGTGCCGGACCTTGTTGGTTCAGGGGGCGGTCCCCTAGATGGCGTGGTTGGTACTGGTTCTGGCGCCAGGGGGCACTCCACTATAAAGGGGGAGGTTCCCTGCACATCAGCTGTAGCGGGAGTTAGTCCAGAGGGACAGTCTTTTTGCGAGGGGGCGTGGCCACCCATGTCAGAGGCGGAGCCTGTGTCTGCACCCCAAGACACAGGAAGAAAGAACTATGCAGCACAAATCCTGAAACCGGCAACCCTTAAACATGAAACAAAAGACCCAGCCAGCCCAGTCTGTAACACACCAAGGGAGAGTGAACGCAAGAATGAAAGTGAAAGGAAAAATGTGAATAAAAATGGTAATGTGCAGAATGTTAGATATGGTAGTGTGCATGGGAGGAGTTGTAGTAGCAGTGTGGATGAGGGGGGTGCAAGCGGAGTGCAAGATAGGGGTGCAAGTAGTGTGCAAGAGAGGGGTACAAGAGGAGTGCAAGAGAGGGGTGCAAGAGGAGTGCAAGAGAGGGGTGCTAGTGAAATACAGGTAAGGAGTGGTAGTGGAATGGCAGAGAGAGGTGTTATGGCTGATGATTCTGTTAAGAGTAAGGGTCCAGGTTTGGCCTCTGGGTCAGTTCCTGGTTCGACTGCCCCCCCGGTAGTGACTGCTTCTCCCAGAAGCTATGCCAGCGTCACTGCCGGGGGATCAGGGGGATCCCCATCTCCGTCTGGCTCTGGGGGTCACTTGCAACAGCGCCTCCTGGAGGCTCTACGTAGAGGAGACAGGTCAATCCATGTAGAGGGGAGGGGTGAGGTTGACCTGTCTTTTTGGATAGAAAGACATGGCTTAGGCGCCTTCCGAGAACAAAATGGGGAGGTGGTCTGGTCCCTCCCGACATCCGGGCAGGAAAGTGGCCGTAGGAATGTGGTCCGTTTAGTGTGGAGGGGCGAAGATGCGTGTCCGCCTTGGGGTAAGGTGGTTGAGCTCCTCCTCCGGATGGAATTCAGGGCAAGTGACATCTTTGCCCTGATCCACCCCTATGGTACTTCCGAGTTTGACATTAGCTTTGTTCGGCCAGAGGGTTTGGAACTTTTCTGGTCGAATTATGAGGTGGTGAAAAGCGAGCCCGGCTGGCGGGATTTCACCGTAAAGGCGATATCCCGTCAGAATCTGGCCAAGAAAGTGACCGTTTTGACACGTAACGAGTCACTATCTTGCTATGACATTATGACCTGGCTTAGCCGATATGGGGATGTGAAGGACATGCCAAAAAAAAACTATGACGAACATGGGATCTGGTCTGGGGCCTGGACGTTTTCCGTCAAACTGAAGCGTTCGGGGAGCACTGTTGCCCACATCCCATCAGCTGCTTTCCTTGGGAGAGACAGAATCCAAGTTTTCTACCAGGGGCAGCCCAAGGTCTGTCACAGGTGCGGCAGCCCCACCCACTTTAGCGCAGCCTGTACCGTGCAGGTCTGTGCACTGTGCGGTGGGGTAGGTCATCTTGCCGCATCCTGTAGGCAGATCAGGTGTCATCTGTGTGGTGTCTTAGGACACCCTTTCAGCCGTTGTCCTAGCGCCTTTGCCCGTGCGACGGTCACCTTGGCTGGGGAGAGCAGTAATGTTGCCTCAGCTGGGGAGGGCACGAGTGCGGGTGAAGGTGCAACAGGGTCAGTGAAGAGGAAAAGTCCCGCCAAGCTGAGGCGGGAGGCTAATCGGAGAAGGAGCAGGGAACTGGAGAGTTCCCATGTGGCAGGGGTAGCTTCTGACCCTGCTCCAGAGGTTAGTCCTGAAACTGCTGAGACCCTGGGGGAGAATGTGCTGGATGAGGAAATGGGGAGAATCTGTAAAGAAGAGGGCAGCAAGGCCAATCTTTCCGATTCCTCCCACTGTGAAAGTGTGGATGAGGAGGGTGAAGAGCGGCCAAAAAAGAAGGGCAGTAAAGGGAGAAAGAAGAGGTCGGAGCCCTCTAGTCCCCGTGCTGCAGACCAGGTCCCAAGCGGAAGCTTACCTGCCCCCCCTCTGATTGATCTGTCTAACCGGTTCTCTGTCCTTGAAGACATCTCCTCCCCCTCCTTGGAGGGGGGGGTCAGGGATGGGGTGCCTGAAGTGGGGGAGCCTCCAGGGGGAACTGGGCCCTGTCCTGATGGGGCAATTTCCTCAGGGAATGGGGCCAAATCGGAGCCAGGCGGAGATGGGGATTCTAAAATGGACCAGTCAGAGTCTAAAAAACGGTCCAAAGAGAAGGAAGCCTCCTCATCTGGGGATGAGGGGGTAAAGAAGAAACAAAAATGAGGGGGTTAGGGCCATCTATCTCAATCACCCATGATGGCGGCACTCACCCCATTGACGCTGGCATCTATTAACTGTGCCAGTATAAAGTCTGATACGGCTAGATTCGCAGCCTTTGATTTTCTCGGCCGTGTTGAAGCCGATATTTTGTATCTGCAGGAGACCAGGTTGTCAGATCTAGCCTCTCTGGTAAAAGCCAGGAGAGAGTGGAGGCGCGGGCCCTCCCACTGGTCTCTTGCGGCTGAGCCGTATAGTGGGGTGGCGGTCCTTTTTACCGCTCCTGTTGAATGCAGACGGGTTATTGAGTTAGAAATGGGGAGGTGCCTGATCTTAGATGTCCTCATGAAGGGGCAAGAGCTCCGGCTTATTAACATCTACGCCCCACAAACCAAGTGGGGACGAAAAGATCTCTTTATGAGGATTAAGCCCTTTCTTTTTACAAGCCGACAGGTGATCTTTGGAGGGGATTTCAATACTGTCACGAGATCCCAAGATAGGAGAGGCTCCAATGATCGGTTGGCTTATGATAGCATAGCCCTCAATAGTATAGTTAGGGAAGCTCGCCTAGAGGATGCCCACATCCGGAGCCCCTCAGGCCACGCGGGTTTCACCTATCATCGAGGTAGCTGCAGGTCTAGAATAGACAGGTTTTATTTGAAGGAGGAAGCTGTCTCTTCTGCAGTGTCCGTGGTTGAGGTGGAGTTCTCCGATCACTGTATGATTTTGTTTTCCTTGAATGTTTCAGAGACCCCTCGGATGGGTAAAGGTTATTGGAAGCTGAATTCGTCCCTCCTGGAGGAAGCGGAGATAAGACAGTCCTTTGAGGATTTTCTTCAGAGTCAGGTACCTTTACTGGGCCTATGTAGTAGTAAGTCAGAGTGGTGGGAGATGTTCAAGAAGCGGGTTGCGGGGTTCTTCCGCCAGCTCTCGAGCCTCAGGTCCCTGAATAGGTATCGCCTGTATCAGGGACTGAGGAGGAAACTCGAGCTTCTCGTCTCGACTGGAGGTAGCCGGGAGGATATCTCCAGAGTGAAGTCCTTGCTGATGAGGTGTCAGTACGATAGGCACGCATCTTTGGTTTTTGAGAGGGATTTCGGGAAGTACCGCTCGCCCGACCCTTACAGAAACTGTAAGATGTCAGTGAGTAGTAAAGTCATTTCAGGACTGATTGATAGTACAGGATCTCTGAATCGGTCCAGATCAGGGATCTTGGAGGTCGTCAGATCCTTCTACTCGCATCTCTTGGGAAGGAAGGATCTAGATCGAGACGGGATGTCGGCTTTCCTGGCTGAAACCATTCCTGAGCCAGGGGTAGACCCCTCTCTTGATGTTTTGGCAGAAGAAATCAGGGAAGAGGAAGTGAGACTGGCGATTGAGGGGCTTGCCCCCAAGAAGTCACCAGGTCCGGATGGCTTAACATCCGAGTGGTACAAGACCTTTAAGGAGTCTTTAGCTCCCCTCTTGACTGAGGTATTCAATGAGTGTCTCTCCTCGGGCACTCTGCCGAAGTCAATGAGGAGGTCAGCCCTGATTCTTCTCTCAAAGGGTAAAGATCCCAGCCATATTGAGAATTGGAGGCCCATAGCTCTTCTCAATACGGACAGGAAGCTTCTGGCCAAGATACTGTTTAATCGGCTGGTGAAGTTTGCACCCCGGCTCCTTTCGGGGGCCCAGCACTGCTCTGTTCCAGGCCGAAGGTTCTCGGTGTCCGGGAGGCAGTGGAGCGGAGTAGAGCAGGTCTCTGGAAGGGGTACTTGCTGTCCCTGGATCAGGCCAAAGCATTTGATCGGGTGAACCACGAGTACCTCTGGTCCGTCCTCCTGAGATATGGCTTACCGTGTGCTTTTATTAATTGGCTTAAGACCTTATATGCAGGGGCAGAGAGTTTCCCACTGGTGAACGGGTGGTCTGGCCGCTCTTTTGAGGTGGGGTCTGGAGTCCGTCAGGGTTGTCCTTTGAGCCCGCTTTTATACGTGTTCGCAATTGATCCCTTCGTCCGGAGGGTAGATTGTGGGCCGTTGGCGGGAGTCGGGATGAGTCTGGCAGATCTGGATGTTGCCCAGAGAGTGGTGGCGTACGCTGATGATGTCACCATCTTCGTGTCCTCGAGAGAGGAGGTCGATGTGGTGATGTCGGAGGTGGAACGCTACTCGGAGGCATCCGGGTCTAAGATCAACCGGGATAAGTGTGAAAGTCTCTGGCTGGGAGGGGGAGATCCCACTTTTGATCTCCCGGACACCCTCCCAGGGCCCCAAGACTCAGCAAAAATTCTGGGCATCACATTCGGCCAGGATGATTATCCCACCAAAAACTGGGACAGTAAGCTACAGGATGCCACTCATAGGGTGGATCAGTGGAAGGGTTGGTCTATGACCCTCAGGGAAAGGGTACACCTGATCAAATCGTACCTGCTCCCCTTGTTTATCTATCTGGGCAGTGTATGTATCTTGCCAGATGCCTACTACACTAGGATCTACAGCCTGTTTTTCCAACTGTTATGGGGGAACAGGATGAACCTAGTCAAGAGAGAGGTTACGTACCGCACGAGGAGACTAGGGGGTTTATCTATGGTAAACCCTGTGGTGTTCTTAACAAACACCTTCTTGAAAGCCAACATCTCAAACCTCTGGTCAGAGAGGGCTCCTCCGTGGGTACTCTCCTGCAGGGAATGGTTTTGGCCTTTCTTCCAGGAATGGGAGACAGGAGGGCAAGTGAAAGACCTCCGTACGCCCCATGGGCATCTTCCGGCTTACGCTACCCCGACTCTGAAGGCGATACGTCGGTGGGGTCTGGGAGTGTGGGAGATCAGGACCCAGTCAAGGCAGTTCCTTGACAAACGGGTTCTGTTGACCCACTTCCAGAAGCCTCTGGCGCTCAGGGACTGCCCAGGTCGGGATCTGAGGGTGGGGTTGTATCTCTTAAATATGAAAAGGATCCCCCAGAAGTTTTGGGACTTGGCCTGGCGCTGCTTTCAGGGGAAGCTATATGTGAGGGACAATTTGAAGTGTAGGAGATCTGATGACCGGGGATGTCCCCGAGAAGAGTGCGGGGACATGCTGGAAAGCATGGACCATTTCCTGCTTCATTGTCCCTTTAATATAAGGGTCTACAACCGGGTGGGCGCTTCCATCGGCTGGAGTCAACTTGCCGGCCTTACCTATCCAGAGTGGGCTTATGGGGCATTCAGGAACCTGGGTGGCCGAGATCGGGGCACTTTGTTTTTAGTCAGCTTAGTGGTTAGATACTACACGTGGAATGCACGGTGTTTAGTGTCCACACAGCGCAAAGTCCTCTCCGAGGTGGAGGTCTGTAGGAATATCACCGGTGACCTCGGGAAGATCAGGTCTTTGGAGTATGGCAGTCTTGGTACCAGTAGGGCTTCTCTCCTATGGAGAGGGTTTTCTTTTGATGTGCCCTAGGTACTAGACCTTTTGGGTAGAGTACCCTTGTTTTTGTTAGGGACAGTGATATAGGGACAGGGTTAGGGTGATAGTAGGGTCAGTTTATTTTTAGGGATAATGGTAGGGTGAGAGGTAGGGTGCAGTTAGGGAAAGAATATACATTTTGTATGTATCAGGATTGCCATCCTTCTTCCTGGTGGTGGGCTAATGCATGTGCACCCTAGCTTTTTGTTTTGTTTTCAGAGGCTATGGTTATGAAGGGCTTACAGGCACCGAACTTGGGCCTAAAGTGGGTTTTATTGTTTGCTTATGTATGTTAAAGCTGGTTATGGTTAAGTTGGTTGGGAGGAGTTCTAGGTTGGGAGGGTATATTTGTGGGTGGTGGTGGTCTTTTCTTTTGGTGGCCCTGGCATGGGTCAGTGGACTGGACATTGAGGACTATGAACTGTATGGAAAAAACTCTGACCCATGTACAGGAGGTTGGGTGGTGTGGGTGAAGGGTCAGTTTAGTGTAGAATGTTCTTTTATATTTGTAGGTGTGTTTTCTGTTTATAGGTGTATATAGTTTGTGTATAGTATTGTACATAGTAGTGTATATAGTCAGTTATGTATATAGTATGTATAATGTATGTTATATTATTATAAAAAAAAAAAAAAAGAAATTTTTTTTTTTTTTTTTTTTTTTAATTTTTTAAGTATATAGTATTTTAGTAGAGATAGACATGGCAGTCGAACCAGTTTTGTTTTTGTAGTAATGTTTCTTTAGTATCCCGTTGTGGATTTATTTTCTTTGGTTTATATATGTAGTATGTAGTAAAGATGTGTGTAAGCATGTGTGTATTGTGTTTTCTGTGATATTTTCCCGAGTTTGGGTATTTTGAGTTGAATTTAATTTATTTATTTATTTATTTATTTATTTATTTATTTTTTTTGTTTCTTGGTTAAATGTAGTTAATATATTGATATATATTTGTGCATGTGTGAGTGTGGTATAGTGTTATTATTATTATTATTTAAAAAAAAAAAAAAAAAAAAAAAAAACATGGTGTGCAGTGTGAGTGCTTGTTGTGTTTTCTATGTATGATTTTTCCCGAGTTTGGGTGTTTTGAGTTAAAGCGAAATAGTGCTATATTTATGTTTCTTATGAGTGTGTTGTTTGGCTATGAAAGGTGTAATTATAATATTTCTAGTTCTAGTAGGAAAGCTGGGCTGGCCGGTTAGGCAGGATTTTTGTTCTTTTATTTAAATGTAAAGTTTGGGTTTATGTTATTTCATGTTGTTGTTTTCCGTTATGGCAAAGTTGTGCTGGTTTATGTTTTGTTATGATTTATATTTTTCTAATAAAAGATTTACAGGATATAACTCAGGATCAGTACAGGATAAGTAATGTAATGTATGTACACAGTGATCTCACCAGCAGAATAGTGAGTACAGCTCTGGAGTATAATACAGGATATAACTCAGGATCAGTACAGGATAAGTAATGTAATGTATGTACACAGTGACCGCACCAGCAGAATAGTGAGTACAGCTCTGGAGTATAATACAGGATATAACTCAGGATCAGTACAGGATAAGTAATATATGTACACAGTGACCTCACCAGCAGAATAGTGAGTACAGCTCTGGAGTATAATACAGGATATAACTCAGGATCAGTACAGGATAAGTAATGTAATGTATGTACACAGTGACCTCACCAGCAGAATAGTGAGTACAGCTCTGGAGTATAATACAGGATATAACAGGATCAGTACAGGATAAGTAATGTAATGTATGTACACAGTGACCTCACCAGCAGAATAGTGAGTACAGCTCTGGAGTATAATACAGGATATAACAGGATCAGTACAGGATAAGTAATGTAATGTATGTACACAGTGACCTCACCAGCAGAATAGTGAGTACAGCTCTGGAGTATAATACAGGATATAACTCAGGATCAGTACAGGATAAGTAATGTAATGTATGTACACAATGACCTCACCAGCAGAATAGTGAGTACAGCTCTGGAGTATAATACAGGATATAACTCAGGATCAGTACAGGATAAGTAATGTAATGTATGTACACAGTGACCTCACCAGCAGAATAGTGAGTACAGCTCTGGAGTATAATACAGGATATAACTCAGGATCAGTACAGGATAAGTAATGTAATGTATGTACACAGTGACCGCACCAGCAGAATAGTGAGTACAGCTCTGGAGTATAATACAGGATATAACTCAGGATCAGTACAGGATAAGTAATATATGTACACAGTGACCTCACCAGCAGAATAGTGAGTACAGCTCTGGAGTATAATACAGGATATAACTCAGGATCAGTACAGGATAAGTAATGTAATGTATGTACACAGTGACCTCACCAGCAGAATAGTGAGTACAGCTCTGGAGTATAATACAGGATATAACAGGATCAGTACAGGATAAGTAATGTAATGTATGTACACAGTGACCTCACCAGCAGAATAGTGAGTACAGCTCTGGAGTATAATACAGGATATAACAGGATCAGTACAGGATAAGTAATGTAATGTATGTACACAGTGACCTCACCAGCAGAATAGTGAGTACAGCTCTGGAGTAAATTCAATCTTTCTTTCTGGGAGGAGGGCTATAAAGCAGATACTGTACGTGCTGCTGCCCCTTTAAGATGCACGGTCTTGGCTTCTGCTGTGAAATGAAAGCTTTTGGGTTGTTCAGTATCTGATGTATAAGACTCTGAGCGTCTCCTTGTTATTCCGATGCTTAATTCCCTGTAAAGGTTACATTGGCATCTTAAGTGATAGAAGATCCAGTAACGACTCGTTAATTCACACACAGCTACAAACTGCTGAATCTTAATTTTATTTAATATGCACAATCTGCTGATCTATTAAATAATTCACAGGATGGAAATAAAAATCTCTACAGGAAAGAGAAATTCACAGACAGAATGGGAGACACCAGAAGGGAGGTGGAAGGATAGAATGTATGATAGGATGTGCACCTCTACAATCTGGGCGCACGAGGTGGCGTAGGGGTGGACGTCTCTCTCTTGCACATGTAGGTATTTTGCCGCTGTGATCCTGCGCTTGTACTGGACTTTAGCACTTTATGTATATACAATGATGCACTGAATCTGGATACAGCACTGTAGTGTTGTTAGGCTGCTATATAGATATATATTACCTTGAGGTGCTATGCTGGCATTTCTAGCAGCTTCTATATGAGAGATGTTCCTTATTTGTCAGACGCCAATCCTGTTTTTATTGTAATTTTAATTAATAAACATTATTTGCATTCACGCTGTTGTCTGCCACAGTTTCTTTGCTATATAGGTTTGTGTATTCGTGTTTCCTGTATTGGCAGCATAGATATGTCCATACACACATAGCCTTAGGAGTACCGTAGGGACGTATTATAGTTCCCCCCCTATATTAGGCTTTTTACTGTGTTCTGTTGGTGTACTTATAATATATACATATATATATATATGTAACACTACAACCCTCAACATGATCTGGGCACATGACATGACTATAAAGTATTTCTACTATAATATATATATATATATATATATATATATATATATATATACATATACATATACGAGAAAGTTACAACAGCACTCTAGGTAAAAAATTAGAGGCTCTTTTTTGATCAAAATGTGTCCCCCATATATATATATGTAACACTACAACCCCCAACATGATCTGGGCACATGAGTCGCAAAATTGTCGCAATTGCGGCTACGCGCTTTTTCGTGCGACATTTTGACTGGAAAGCGAGAAAAGCAAGTTTTCCAAAAAATTTACTACGTAGTAATAATTTTAAAATGGACTACGGGTAGTCAGGTATTCATTAACGGCGACAGTCGCAACTGCGCAAAAAAAAAGTCGCAACAGGGTTAAAAATTGGCTAAATTTACTCCAGCTCAAACATGGAGCAGAAAAAGCTACAACCAAAGTAAAAAAGGAAAAACTGCTTACGTGAAAGAAAATTATCAACAGGCTGAAACCAGTTGATAAATAAGTCACAGATAAGCAAAAATACAGTAAGGAAAAAATTACTATAAAAAAAAGAAAACATAAGCAAACACTGATAAATGTCCCTCATAGTCCTTACACAGCCTGGAGGTGTTTGGGGTCATTGTCCTGTTGGTCCAACTAAACGCAAACCGGATGGAATAGCAGCCGCTGCTAGATGCTGTGGTAGACATGCTGGGTCAGTATGCCTTCAATTTTAAATAAATCCCCAACAGTGTCACCAGCAGGACCAAAAAAACGCCATGCGGCAGAATTGGCGTTTTTCTTTGCGTTTTGCAAAAAAAAAAAAAAAAAAAAAACAAGTGGAGACTTAGCCTTAGGATGCAGGGCATACCTGTACGCCCTGCGCCCAGTCATGGTATATAACGCGAGGTCAGGCCATGACCCCACGTCATTCTGGGTCGGTCCCGGTGGCTATTGACATCCCAGACTCCTGGGCTAATAGCGATCATTGTGCCGTGCGCTATTAACCCTTTAGACGAGGCGTTCAAAATTGATCGGCGCGTCTAAAGTGAAAGTAAAAGCTTCCCGTCAGCTCAGTCGGGCTGATCGGGACCATCGCGATAAAATCGTGATGTCCCGATCAGCTAGAACGCGAGCGGAGGTCCCTTCACCTGCCTCGGTCCCGTCCAATCGGCGATTGATTGCTCCAAGCCTGAAATCCAGGCTTGAGCTATCAACCGCCGAAAACACTGATCTTTGCCGAGTCAATGCACAGCAATGATCTGTGAGAGGGAGATATAACACTGCAAAAAAAAAGGGTGAAAAAAAAGTTAATAAAGATCATTTAACCCTTTCCCTAATAAAAGTAAGAATCATCCCCCTTTTCCCATTTAAAAAAAAAACCTATGTAAATAAAGATACACATATATGGTATCGCCGTGTGTGGAAATGTCCGAACTATAAAAATATATAATCAATTAAACCGCACGGTCAATGGCGTCCGTGCAAAAAAATTCCAAAGTCCAAAATAGTGCATTTTTGGTCAATTTTTATATCATGAAAAAATGAATAAAAAGCAATCAAAAAGTCAGATCAATATAAAAACTACCAATAAAAACTACCAGATCACGGCGCAAAAAATGAGCCCTCATACCGCCCAATATGCAGAAAAATAAAAAAAGTTATAGGGGTCAGAAGATGCCAATTTTAAACATAAAAATTTTCCTGCATGTAGTTATGATTTTTTTTCAGAAGTCCGACAAAATCCAACCTATATAAGTAGGGGATCATTTTAACCGTATGGACCTACAGAATAGAGATAAGGTGTCATTTTTACTGAAAAATTTATTGCGTAGAAACGGAAGCCCCCAAAATTTACAAAATGAAATTTTTTCTTCAATTTTGTCGCGCAATGATTTTTTTTCCCGATTCGCCGTGGATATTTAGGTAAAATGACTAATGTCACTGCAAAGTAGAATTGGTGGCGCAAAAAATAAGCCATAATATGGAATTTTAGGTGCAAAATTGAAAGCGTTATGATTTTTGAAGGTGATGAGGAAAAAATGAAAATGCAAAAACGGAAAAACCCTGCGTCCTTAAGGGGTTACATTTTGGTTTGCGTAATTGAAAGTCCCCAAACCTCCTCAGAAGTTATAACAGGGCAGTGCAATACTATCGGGCGGTAATTTCTAGAAACCTGAGCTGTTACGGCAGCCATATTAAGTATTACTCAGCTTTCCCAGAATACTGAGAGGCAAATCTGGATAAACAGATGTGGGTGACCAGCAAACATACAAAAGTCGTTTCACACTTGTCAGTGCACATCGGGCCTCTGTAAAGACAACAGCCGTTTTGCACTTGTTAGTGCTTCATGAGGCCTCTGTAAAGCAAAGAAACAACAGTTGTTTCACACTCGTTAGTGCTTCATCAGCCTCTGTAAAATCAAAGAGACAATAGTCATTTCGAACTTGTTAGTGCTTCATCGGCCTCTATCAAGCAAAGAGACAATAGCCATTTCGCACTTGTTTATGCTTCATGTGACCTCTGTAAGCCGAAGAGACAATAGCCGTTTCGCACTTGTAAAGCATAAAGACAATAGCCGTTTCGCACTCGTTAACACTTCATCCGGCCTCTGTAAAGAGAAAAGACAATAGCCATTTCGCATTTGTAAAGCAAAGAGACAATAGCCGTTTCTCACCCGTTAGTGCTTTATCGGCCTCTGTAAGGCAAAGAGAAAATAGCCATTTTGCACTCATTAGTGCTTCATCGGGCCTCTGTAAAGCAAAGACACTAGAGACGTTTCACACTCGATAGTCCTTCATCAGGCCTCTGTAAAGCAAAGGGATAATAGCTGTTTCGAACTCAGTAGTGCTTCATCAGGCCTCTGTGAAACAAAGAAACTATAGCTGTTACGCATATGTTAGGGCTTCGTGGGGCTTCAGTAAATAAAAGAGACAATAGCTGTTTCGCACTTGTAAAGCAAAGAGTGCAAAGAGACAATAGCCATTTCGCACTTGTAAAGCAAAGAGACTATAGCAGTTTTGCACTACTAAGTGCTTTATCTGGCCTCTGTACAGCAAAGAAACAATAGCTGTTTCACACTCGATAGTGCTTCATCGGGCCTCTGAGAGGCCCGATGAAGCACTAACGAGTGCGAAACGGCTATTGTCTCTTTGCCTTTCATCCCCGTCCCCCCTGTACTGTGAGTATTATACTCTTAGAAAATAAAGAAGGCTCGTTCTCATGGCCAGCATCGCCTCTGGTCTTATCTTCCATCGAGCACATTTCGAGCTCGATTGGCCGGCAATTAAAAAGGGAGCCGGCATTCAGCGTGGCATTCAGCGTGGCAGAACATTCTTCAGACAACCATTAGAAACCTTATTTATACCATGTAAATGCGTGTAGGTGCGGGTATTTCTGCGTGGGGTGCTCATACTTCATACTGAATAAATTGATATGTTTTGAATATTTTGTTTCCGTTTTTTTCCGTTGAGAACTATCTGCGTCTGATTAGGGACCGATTGTGTTTCATCCTGTACCTGAGACGCTCCCTTGTTTCCCCCTGCGCCATATTAGAGGGCGTCGCTTTCCTTTTCATCCTAAAAGATAATTTACCGTTTCAAGGCCGACAACAATGGCCGCTGCCTTGGTGCTGCAGGAAGAGGAGGCTGCACCTGCTCTTGTGTCTTGAGGAACAATTCGATGCTCGACCTACATTGAAGTTTTTCCGTCTTATTAGCAGAAGCCTTTTGCTGCACCTGCCGGTCGGCTCCGCGGCGAGGGCACTCGATGGAAGCCGCCGCGTCGTCCCTTCGCTTGCAAATAATTGGAATCTTTTCAGAAAAGAAAATCTTCCAGGTGGATTCAGGACTGAGGATGAGAACGAAAAATAAAAAAATAAAGTTTATTGCTCGTCTGTGATTGAGAGGATCTAACTGCTAATGAGCTGAGAATGGCGCAGTCAGGTGACCTCCCGCATCGATGGGGATGGCTTATCAGCACGGAGAGGTTTATATATGGAAACCATCTCATTTATAACACAAAGAAACCGTCAGTTACAATGTATCAATACATTTATAACATGAACCCCCATTGCTGCATTATATTAATTTTTGACATGATGTAACAGCAGAATAGTGAGTGCAGCTCTGGAGGTGACTGGAGAATAAACAAGATGTAACAGCAGAATAGTGAGTGCAGCTCTGGATGTGACTGGAGGATAAGATTTGATGTAACAGCAGAATAGTGAGTGCAGCTCTGGAGGTGACTGGAGGATAAGATTTGATGTAACAGCAGAATAGTGAGTGCAGCTCTAGAGGTGACTAGAGGATAAGATTTGATGTAACAGCAGAATAGTGAGTGCAGCTCTAGAGGTGACTAGAGGATAAGACTTGATGTAACAGCAGAATAGTGAGTGCAGCTCTGGAGGGGACTGGAGGAGGAGATTTGATGTAACAGCAGAATAGTGAGTGCAGCCCTGAAGAGGACTGGAGGATAAGACTTGATGTAACAGCAGAATAGTGAGTGCAGCTCTGGAGGGGACTGGAGGATAAGACTTGATGTAACAGCAGAATAGTGAATGCAGCTCTGGAGGGGACTGGAGGATAAGACGTGATGTAACAGCAGAATAGTGAGTGCAGCTCTGGAGGGGACTGGAGGATAAGATTTGATGTAACAGCAGAATAGTGAGTGCAGCTCTGGAGGTGACTGGAGGATAAGACTTGATGTAACAGCAGAATAGTGAGTGCAGCTCTGGATGTGACTGGAGGTAAGATTTGATGTAACAGCAGAATAGTGAGTGCAGCTCTGGAGATGACTGGAGGATAAGACTTGATGTAACAGCAGAATAGTGAGTGCAGCTCTGGATGTGACTGGAGGATAAGATTTGATGTAACAGCAGAATAGTGAGTGCAGCTCTAGAGGTGACTAGAGGATAAGACTTGATGTAACAGCAGAATAGTGAGTGCAGCTCTGGAGGGGACTGGAGGAGGAGATTTGATGTAACAGCAGAATAGTGAGTGCAGCTCTGAAGAGGACTGGAGGATAAGACTTGATGTAACAGCAGAATAGTGAGTGCAGCTCTGGAGGGGACTGGAGGATAAGACTTGATGTAACAGCAGAATAGTGAGTGCAGCTCTGGAGGGGACTGGAGGATAAGATTTGATGTAACAGCAGAATAGTGAGTGCAGCTCTGGAGATGACTGGAGGATAAGATTTGATGTAACAGCAGAATAGTGAGTGCAGCTCTGGAGGGGACTGGAGGAGGAGATTTGATGTAACAGCAGAATAGTGAGTGTAAGATAAGACACAATGCTATGTGAGAATTGCAGATGTCTGGTTCTCTTGCCTCTTGCACATTTGCACTGTTACAATAATGAGACACATTAGACGTTGAGGCGTCTTGGTCCTGGGCTGTAGATTGGCGCTGGAGGCGGTGCCCAGTCAGTAATGAGTTGTGGCTGACACCAGATGGTCCCGTTCTGTTGGCACCAGAAAAAAAATCAGCAAATCTGTTAAAAGCCGATGTCTGTTCTGTGGTGACTCTGCCAGGTTAGGAGTCCTGGACGCCAAATCTGCAAACAGAGCGCCGAAAACACGGAACAACACGACACCCCGGATTATCAGAGAGTGAGGACTCAGATACCACTCCAACTCTATCACTGGACTGCAGCCGGAGCCTGGGAAAGCTGGGTGGCAACACATGTAATGGTAATCACATTGGATATCCCAGACCTCTTAGCAGCCTGTGGCACTAATGTTGTTGCAAAACTACAACTCCCATCATTCCCAGACAGCCTTCTTCTCTCCAACTGTTGTAAAACTACACATTGTGGATCTTTGGCTGATGCAGAACTACAACTCCCTTCATGCCCTGACAGTAATTGGCTCTCCAACTGTTGCAAAACTACAACTCCTATCATGCCATGAAAGTCTTTCGACTCTCCAACTGTTGCAAAACTACAACTCCTATCATGCCATGAAAGTCTTTTGACTCTCCAACTGTTGCAAAACTATACCTTATGGCTCTTTAGCTGATGCAGAACTAGAACTCCCATCATGACCGGACAGCCTGTGGCTCTCCCACTGTTGCAAAACTACAACTCCTATCATGCCCTGACAGCCTTTGGCTTTAAAACTGCTGCAAAACTACAACTTGTGGCTCTTCACTTGATGCAAAACTACAACTCCCATCATGCCCTGACAGTAATTGGCTCTCAAACTGTTGCAAAACTCCTCTTTGTGTCACTTCAGCTGTTGCAAAACTACAACTCCCATCATGCCCTGACAGCCTTCTGTTTTCCAACTGTTGCTAAACTACTCCTTGTGCCCCTTCTGCTGTTGCAAAACTACAACTCCCATCATGCCCTGACAGCCTTTGGCTTTAAAACTGTTGCAAAACTGCAACTTGTGGCTCTTCATTTGATGCAAAACTACAACTCCCATCATACCCTGACAGTAATTGGCTCTCCAACTGTTGCAAAACTACTCGTTGTCACTTCAGCTGTTGCAAAACTACAACTCCCATCATGCCCTGACAGCCTTCTGTTTTCCAACTGTTGCTAAACTACTCCTTGTGCCCCTTCTGCTGTTGCAAAACTACAACTCCCATCATGCCCTGACAGCCTTTGGCTTTAAAACTGTTGCAAAACTGCAACTTGTGGCTCTTCATTTGATGCAAAACTACAACTCCCATCATACCCTGACAGTAATTGGCTCTCCAACTGTTGCAAAACTACTCGTTGTCACTTCAGCTGTTGCAAAACTACAACTCCCATCATGCCCTGACAGCCTTCTGTTTTCCAACTGTTGCTAAACTACTCCATGTGCCCCTTCTGCTGTTGCAAAACTACAACTCCCATCATGCCCTGACAGCCTTCTGTTTTCCAACTGTTGCTAAACTACTCCTTGTGCCCCTTCTGCTGTTGCAAAACTACAACTCCCATCATGCCCTGACAGCCTTCGGCTGTCAGGGCATGATGGGAATTGTAGTTTTGCAACAGCTGAAGACTCACAAGTTGGGTAACACTGCCCCATAGACATAGAAATCCTCCTGTGCCGGTCTTCACTGTTGTGTTTGCATTATATTTATGAACCAAGATGCTGATCCAGAGTATATCTGATGATCCGGTTCTGATCCGGGGACCTGTCGGTGATTCGGCTCCACGCCGCGCGGTTCGTAGCGTAGTCGTTACCGCCGATGAGAGTCCCTGGATCCTCGGAGTATTTCTGCTCGGTGCCAAGCGCTGGGTCTGTGGGCACCCGCCGCCTCCATGGTGGGCTGATCCGGTGCCAGTACAAAGGTTTTGGACGGTGAAGGATCTGAAACACGTCATTTGGATTTCTGGGCAATGTGGCTCCTGGGGAACCGCTGAGACGTTGGCCCCGGGTATCAGGACATGTGTGGAGTGAAGCCGCCTGCTAAAAATAGCAAAGTGCAACCGAGATCATCAAATATTCACAACTCACAACAATTTGCTCATTTTCAAGATGTTCTGGAATCTGCAGCCGAGACTCGGAAAGAGGGCGTTAAAGGGCCGCACACCGCGAGACGGAGGAGCAACCGGGGGCTACAGAATGCATCCATCTGTGCTACAGTCACCTCTCCCCTCCTGACATGGCTGATAACAGAGAACAATAGATATATATTCACCTGTCCTACAGTCACCTCTCCCCTTCTGACATGGCTGATAACAGAGAACAATAGATTGTATTCACCTGTCCTACAGTCACCTCTCCCCTCCTGACATGGCTGATAACAGAGAGCAATGGATTGTATTCACCTGTCCTACAGTCACCTCTCCCCTCCTGACATGACTGATAACAGAGAACAATAGATATATATTCACCTGTCCTACAGTCACCTCTCCCCTCCTGACATGACTGATAACAGAGAACAATAGATATATATTCACCTGTCCTACAGTCACCTCTCCCCTCCTGACATGACTGATAACAGAGAACAGTAGATTATATTCACCTGTCCTACAGTCACCTCTCCCCAACCAGATATGGATAATAACAGAGAGCAATAGATTGTATTCACCTGTCCTACAGTCACCTCTCCCCTCCTGACATGGCTGATAACAAAGAACAATAGATATATATTCACCTGTCCTACAGTCACCTCTCCCCTCCTGACATGGCTGATAACAGAGAGCAATGGATTGTATTCACCTGTCCTACAGTCACCTCCCTCCAGCCTGACATGGCTGATAACAGAGAGCAGTAGATATATATTCACCTGTCCTACAGTCACCTCTTCCCAATCAGATATGGATAATAACAGAGAACAATAGATATATATTCACCTGTCCTACAGTCACCTCCCTCCAGCCTGACATGGCTGATAACAGAGAGCAGTAGATTATATTCACCTGTCCTACAGTCACCTCTTCCCAATCAGATATGGATAATAACAGAGAGCAATAGATTGTGATGACCTGTCCTACAGTCACCTCTCCCCAGCCTGACATATATTTAATAAATATTTTCACCTTTGGATTATTTACTCCTACTGATTAAGTTACAGTAAGGTTTATTCTCCAGTCACCTCCAGAGCTGCACTCACTATTCTGCTGTTGCATCATGTTTTATCCTCCAGTCACATCCAGAGCTGCACTCACTATTCTGCTGTTACATCATGTATTATCCTCCATTCACCTCCAGAGCTGCACTCACTATTCTGCTGTTACATCATGTCTTATCCTCCATTCATCTCCAGAGCTGCACTCACTATTCTGCTGGACATACCGAGCAGATAGTCCTCTCATCACAATGCTCTATGTTCTGCTGCACTGCATTGTGGAATGTGAACCATTCCTTCTCTTCTGTCCTCTGGAGTTGGCTTTTGGGAATGGTTGGTGACAACCTGTCAGGCTCCCCCAAGACTTATTTACCCAGCTTTCCCAGGCTCCTGAATATTACTGGGTAAATATGCCATTGAAGAGTCAGGAAATGCTGGGTGACCTCCCCTCTTCTGATCCTGGGTTATCTTCTTCCGCCGTACAGAGGGTGAGTGTTGCCAGCGCACCTATATGCTGATGGCGGAAGGAACAATGCGCCATTGTCTGCTCCTCCGCTATCTCAACTTTCACTTCAACGGACATGAGAGCTGCGTCCGCAAGCATAACGCCGGCCGGCGACCAGACCTACAGATTGTTCCTGAAAAATTCACGTCTTTACCTTGTCTGTTTTAACCAAAAGGCTTAGGGGCCCCAACGGGCACTAACCTGGGGCCCCTGCTGCTTCATGTCAGCAAATCTCATCATTGTGGGCCGGACTGGGGCTAAAAACCAGCCCTGGATCATACCGGCCCCCCAGAACTGCGTCATTGTGACGGCCGCCGGCTGCAGGGAAGGGACAGGGAAGCCTGACATTTGATTTGCTATGGCTCTATAAGAGAACTATGAAGCCGCAACACACAAGACAGAAATGTGGTATTGACGCCATGTAAAATGTAATTGGGGAAAACTGTAAAAAAACTAAACAAAAAAAAAAAGATAAACCTCTCTTCCTTGCTTTTACGCTACCGCCAATTACGGCCGAAGCAATCTCCAGCCTAAGCCGCTGATTGGATGGCTGCCCGCGTGACGTCACCCAACCTGGAAGTGCCAGATGTCAGGAACAGAATTCCGTCATATCAGTGGCAGTGTGGAAGAGAGTCATTTTAGAGGGTTTTTTGTTTTTTTTACTGTCCCCCCTCCTGTAGTAGATATTACATAGGGTTTAAAGGGGTACTCCACAAACTCCTACAAACTGTTCTGAACACTGGAGTCAGCGCCGGGAGCTCGTGGTGTCATAGCCCCACCCCCTCCTTATGTCACACCCCCCCCCCCCTCAATGCAAGTTTATGGGAGGGGGCATGACGGATTTTCACCCGGACCAAAAATTGTGGTAGGCTACGGTTTTGGGTACGGGAAAAAAACTGAAAAAAACGAACAGGATGCAAAACGGACACAACCGGATGCATTGTATGACATACGGTTTTCAATGCGGCTCTGTGCGGTTTTCAAATTGAAAATGTATACGGGAACTGTACTGCAAAAACGTGGTGTGAACCCGGCCTGACACAGTGACTTGTCAGGACTCAGGCAGCCTGCCTATCGGGAATTTTCCCGGTATCCCGGTAGGCCAGTCCGGCCCTTATTGTAGGAGCCATAGAACCTGCCCCCCCACCTGTCATTCTGAGTAAGGCTTTGGCCAAAACATGTCTATTCTTGTTACTAGCACTGTGTAAATAAACACGTAATACTTGGCAAAAGATTTCAGTGAGTGCCGGGATTTATTTTCTACCTACCCTTTTATTGAAAACTGATGTCAGGTTTCGTTAAAGGATCAGCTGATCCGAAATGCGTAAACTACATCATGTTTTTCCAGCTACTGGTTATTATGTGGATTTTGCACAGTTATGAAGATCTTTAACACATTAAAGGAGTTCTGTGGTGCAAAAAGATTTATCCCCTATCCAAAGGATAAGGGATGAATGTCTGATGGTGGGTGGTCCGACCGCTGGTCATGGTCTCCTACCCGACACCCCGACTCTCCTCAGCACAGATCGATTTCCTCTCTCTGCAAGGAGACTGTCGACCCCTGAACGAAGCTGTGGTCAACGCACCCCTCCATGTATCTCTATGAGAGGGCCGGAGATACCTAAACACTGTCACCTTGCACGGAGAGTCCCGGTGCCGGGCCAGAGATCGCAGAGAGTCCCAGCGGTCGGATCATCGCAATCAGACATTTGTCCCCTTTATTTGCGCCACAACACTTTATCACAAAAATGTTTGCAATTGTCCCAATTTATCTCAATGGGACAGTAGAAATCTACAGCACCTGTTACAATTCACACTTAAAAGGGTACTCCGGTGAAAACCTTTTTTCTTTTAAATCAACTGGTGGCAGAAAGTTAAATATATTTGTAAATTACTTCTATTAAAAAAATCTTAATCCTTCCTGTACTTATTAGCTGCTGGATACTACAGAGGAAATTCTTTTCTTTTTGGAATGCTCTCTGATGACATCACGAGCACAGTTCTCTCTGCTGACATTATTATAATAATAATAACGCTTTATTTATTGTTGTTCTTAGTGGGATTTGAACCCAAGTCCCCAGCACTGCAAGGCAGCAGTGCTAACCACTGAGCCACCATGCTGCCCTTAGCATACATCTGCTATGCATGGTTACTAAAATGGACAGAGATGTCAGCAGAGAGCACTGTGTTCGTGATGTCATCAGTGTTCTAAAAAGAAAGGAATTTCCTCTGTAGCATTCAGTAGCTAATAAGTACAGGAAGGATTAAGATTTTTTAATAGAAGTAATTTACAAATATGTCTAACTTTCTGCCACCAGTTGATTTAAAAGAAAAAATTATTCACCGGAGTACCCCTTTAACCCCTTAACGACGCAGGACGTATATTTACGTCCTGCGCCGGCTCCCGCGATATGAAGCGGGATCGCGCCGCGATCCCGCATCATATCGCGTGGGTCCCGGCGCTAATCAACGGCCGGGACCCGCGGCTAATACCACACATCGCCGATCGCGGCGATGTGCGGTATTAACCCTTTAGAAGCGGCGGTCAAAGCTGACCGCCGCTTCTAAAGTGAAACTGAAAGTATCCCGGCTGCTCAGTCGGGCTGTTCGGGACCGCTGCGGTGAAATCGCGGCGTCCCGAACAGCTGATCGGACACCGGGAGGGCCCTTACCTGCCTCCTCGGTGTCCGATCGACGAATGACTGCTCCGTGCCTGAGATCCAGGCAGGAGCAGTAAAGCGCCGATAACACTGATCACAGGCGTGTTAATACACGCCTGTGATCAGGATGAGAGATCAGTGTGTGCAGTGTTATAGGTCCCTATGGGATAACAATGATCAGTGTGTGCAGTGTTATAGGTCCCTATGGGACCTATAACACTGCAAAAAAAAAGTTAAAAAAAAGTGTTAATAAAGGTCATTTAACCCCTTCCCTAATAAAAGTTTGAATCACCCCCCTTTTCCCATAAAAAAAATAAAACAGTGTAAAAAAAAAAATAAATAAACATATGTGGTATCGCCGCGTGCGTAAATGTCCGAACTATAAAAATATATAATTAATTAAGCCGTACGGTCAATGGCGTACGCGCAAAAAAAATCCAAAGTCCAAAAAAGCGTATTTTGGTAACTTTTTATAACATTAAAAAATGAATAAAAAGTGATCAAAAAGTCAGATCAAAACAAAAATCACACCAATAAAAACTTCAGATCACGGCGCAAAAAATGAGTCCTCATACCTCCCTGTACGTGGAAAAATAAAAAAGTTATAGGGGTCAGAAGATGACATTTTTAAACGTATACATTTTCCTGCATGTAGTTATGATTTTTTCCAGAAGTGCGACAAAATCAAACCTATATAAGTAGGGGATCATTTTAACCGTATGGACCTACAGAATAATGATAAGGTGTAATTTTTACCGAAATATGCACTGCGTAGAAACGGAAGCCCCCAAAAGTTACAAAATGGCGTTTTTTTTTCGATTTTGTCGCACAATTATTTTTTTTTCCGTTTCGCCGTGCATTTTTGGGTAAAATTACTAATGTCACTGCAAAGTAGAATTGGCGACGCAAAAAATAAGCCATAATATGGATTTTTAGGTGGAAAATTGAAAGGGTTATGATTTTTAAAAGATAAGGAGGAAAAAACGAAAGTGCAAAAACGGAAAAACCCTGAGTCCTTAAGGGGTTAAGGCTGCGTTCACACGGTCGTCTGGAGCCGTCCCGTTTTTTTCTCTCGTCAGGAAAAACGGACTTTAAAAAAAAACGGACAATAACGGATGCAAACGAATGTTATCCATTTGGATCCGTTATTGTTCAGTTAATAAACCAAAAAACGGATCAAAAAACGGATGACATTAAAGGCTTATCCGGTTTCCATAGACTTCAATATTAAATTTACTGTATCCGCTTTTTCTTCAGTTTTTTGGACGGAAGAAAAAATACTGCATGTGCTGCGGGGGGCGATCCACCCCACTAGCCCACCAGGGAGCATTCACATGTCCCTTTAGAATGCCGCTCTCAGCTTTGACAGCGGCGATCTAAAGGGTTAATAGCCAGCCACGGTGATCGCCGCATGCTGGCTATTAGCGGCGGCCCCTGGCTACTGAGAACAGCCGGGATCTGCAGAGTACGGAGCGGGCAGGAGTCGGAAGCCCGATCCATACAGACTGCTGGGCGCCGCCGCGCTTGTCAGGTCCGGCTCTACTTGCCCGAAGCAGGACTAAGGGCCGGAAAAATTCCCCTGCCCGGCACCCGGAACTGCATGTCCCGGGCGTCGGGCGATAGGAATTCCACGTCCCTGTATATTGCACTATATTCTAAATATTCGCCAAATCGCGAAGTGCTTGTATTCGCGATAAAAATTCGCATTACGACTATTCGTGCTCAACACAAGTTGTCACTGGCAGCAGCTTCTGCCCAGATGCAAAACTTCTTTGTTCTTAATAAGACAACATTCTGGGAAATCAGGATCTTGCAGAGACGGATCAATGGCGATCACCCACCGAGCGCCAATATATGTTATTTTCTCACATCCTCTTGCGCAAAGTTATGAGAAAGTTTTAAAGGAACAGAACAAAAAAAAAAAATATTCAGATTGGCCGCGATCATATGCAATCATAAACACTATAACATTGTTTCCCAACCAGGGTGCCTCCAGCTGTTGCAAAACTACAACTCCCAGCATGCCCGGACAGCCAAAGGCTGTCCGGGCATGCTGGGAGTTGTAGTTTTGCAACAGCTGGAGGCACCCTGGTTGGGAAACACTGCTCTCATAAGCTCCACTATAACTCCTAGTAGAGTCTCAGTGCATTCTGGGAGTTGTGGTTCCATAAGAGATATAGAGGCACAGGGTGGTGACGCCTGCTTTATACAGAGGTAAGAGGTCATTAGTGATGAGCGGCAGGGGCCATATTCAAATTCGGGATATTCCGCGAATATATTGACGATTATTCGTCCTATGTTCGCGAAATTCGCATATTCGCAATGTTCGTTCATTTTTTTTTCTATGCGTAAATTTGCATAAAAATTTGCATGTGAAAAAAAAATATGAATATTCCTCATTGCGAATATATAGCACTATATTGTAAATATTCAGGAAATATCGAAGTGCCGATATTCGCGTTAAAAATTTGCATTACGAATATTCTTGCTCAACACTAGAGGTCATAGGGCGTGTCTGCCGCGGCTTCCTGCAGGGGACAGCACAGCACTTCCTGCGGACTCCCGCGGCCCCGTACAGGAGATGGCGGGGGGGGGGGGGGGTCCCTTCAGATAAATTATATTCCACTACACTACTCCTTTAACTATACATAGGTATTAGAGATGAGCGAACTTACAGTAAATTCGATTCGTCACGAACTTCTCGGCTCGGCAGTTGATGACTTTTCCTGCATAAATTAGTTCAGCTTTCAGGTGCTCCCGTGGGCTGGAAAAGGTGGATACAGTCCTAGGAGACTCTTTCCTAGGAATGTATCCACCTTTTCCAGCCCAACCGAGCACCTGAAGGCTGAACTAATTTACGCGGGTAAGTCATCAACTGCCGAGCCGAGAAGTTCGTGACGAATCGAATTTACTGTAAGTTCGCTCATCTCTAATAGGTATCATCTGCCATTGTAATCCTGCCTGTAATGATGATAAAATGACTGCAGAGAAGTGATCTCTACAGAACTGAAAGTGTCAGCTTATTATTAGGCTCAGTGGCTAGAGGGAAAAAATTCTAGTGGCATAAAAAAAATTATAAAAAAAACAAAACACCCAAAATTCTTTCAAAAGAGGTTTAAAAAATAAATAAATAAATAAAAATAAAAAACATTGAAACAATGGTTGATTTTCCAGATGATTCATTCGGCCCCTGTCCAGTTGGCCGTTGTGTTGACTGTAATAGATTTTGACCATTTCATAACCGTCGTCCCATCCGCCAATAAATCTTGTTACAGAGGATGAATGGGAGGAATCTATCGATGACGTCTGAAGTAGAATCCCCTCCCTGGATCACCTCAATATGGGGGATTATGTATTTCTCCTGTAATGAAATCTGATTGGAGGGTTTTGTGTCTCGTCGCTGCCGTCTCCGGTCTGATACAATCTTGTTACATTTCTGTGTATCCTGAATTCTTTTCCATAGACAATTTATTACCAATGCGGCTGCCTGGGGGCTGGATGTCACCGAGTAACCTGTCTGCATGAAGAATATGCGAGGTGCACAATATATAGACCCTATATCCGCTATAGGGAGCTAGCTGAGACTTATGGTGCCCCCTACCACAGGTGAGACTTATGGTGCCCCCTACCACAGGTGAGACTTATGGTGCCCCCTACTACAGGTGAGACTTATGGTACCCCCTACCACAGCTGAGACTTATGGTACCCCTACCACAGGTGAGACTTATGGTGCCCCCTACTACAGGTGAGACTTATGGTACCCCCTACCACAGCTGAGACTTATGGTACCCCTACCACAGGTGAGACTTATGGTGCCCCCTACTACAGGTGAGACTTATGGTACCCCTACCACAGGTGAGACTTATGGTACCCCCTACCACAGGTGAGACTTACCCCCTACCACAGGTGAGACTTATGGTACCCCCTACCACAGGTGAGACTTATGGTACCCCCTACCACAGGTGAGACTTACCCCCTACCAGAGGTGAGACTTATGGTACCCCCTACCACAGGTGAGACTTACCCCCTACCACAGGTGAGACTTATGGTACCCCCTACCACAGGTGAGACTTATGGTACCCCCTACCACAGGTGAGACTTATGGTGCCCCCTACCACAGGTGAGACTTATGGTGCCCCCTACCACAGGTGAGACTTATGGTACCCCCTACCACAGGTGAGACTTATGGTACCCCCTACCACAGGTGAGACTTATGGTACCCCCTACCACAGCTGAGACTTACCCCCTACCACAGGTGAGACTTATGGTACCCCCTACCACAGGTGAGACTTATGGTACCCCCTACCAGAGGTGAGACTTATGGTAACCCCTACCACAGGTGAGACTTATGGTACCCCCTACCACAGGTGAGACTTACCCCCTACCACAGGTGAGACTTATGGTACCCCCTACCACAGGTGAGACTTATGGTACCCCCTACCACAGGTGAGACTTATGGTACACAATTTTAGATCTGTGTTTCCCATTCAATGTGCCTCCAGCTGTTGCAAGACTACAACTTCAGCCCTTGGCTGAGAGTTGTAGTTTTGCAACAGCTGGAGGCACCCTGGTTGGCACACTGTGCTAAGTTTAGAAGATTTCACCCAAAAGGTCTTCACCAGTCCACATGCTGAGGCAGCGTTTCCCAACCAGGGGACGTCCTGGTTGGACACACTTCTCTGAGGGCATCATGCTTCAACTTTCAGCTTCAAGAAGGAGAATTGCTGTACAAGGGCCCCTCTGCATACACTAATCTCCTCATAGACCTACAGTCGGAGATAGTACTGTGCGGCTCAACATGTCATAGGGCTGTCTGGGCATGCTGGGAGTTGTAGTTTTACAACAGCTGGAGGCACCCTGGTTGGACACACTTCTCTGAGGGCATCATGCTTCAACTTTCAGCTTCAAGAAGGAGAATTGCTGTACAAGGGCCCCTCTGCATACACTAATCTCCTCATAGACCTACAGTCAGAGATAGTACTGTGCGGCTCAACATGTCATAGGGCTGTCTGGGCATGCTGGGAGTTGTATTTTTGCAACAGCTGGAGGCCCCCTGGTTGGCACACTGTGCTAAATTTCGAAGATTTCACACAAAAGGTCTTCACCAGTCCACACACTGAGGCAGCGTTTCCCAACCAGGGGACCTCCAGCTGTTGCATAACTACAACTTCGGCTGTCCGGGCATGCTGGTGGGACTTGTAGTTTTGCAACAGCTGGAGGCACCCTGGTTGTACACTCTTCTCTGAGGGCATCATGCTTCAACTTTCAGCTTCAAGAAGGAGAATTGCTGTACAAGGGCCCCTCTGCATACACTAACCTCCTCATAGACCTACAGTCGGAGATAGTACTGTGCGGCTCAACATGTCATAGAGCTGTCTGGGCATGCTGGGAGTTGTAGTTTTACAGCAGCTGGTTGGGAACCACTGTTTGAAATTATTCGACGCAATGTAACCTTCGGTAGAGACATCACAGTCCGGACGTTGGTTACAATGTAGAAAGTAATTAGTTAATAGATTCATTGTTTGCTTCTCGGAACTCAGTGGATTCATAAATCCCTCCAGTAAATGAACGAGTGAATGAAGATTCAGGAACCTGAAGGAGAAGGCCTCCGACATAGAAGAAAGGCAGTGATTTAAAGGAGAACTCCAGCAAAAATGTACTTATCCCCTATCCACAAATAGGGTATAAGTAGTTGACCACGGGGGGATGTGAATGCTGGGACCCCCCCGAGATCTCCGGGACGGGACCCCAGCTCTCTTAGTGTGACGCTCTGCTGAATGCGCGCCATTCATTTGTATGGAAGCGCCAAAAAGACCCGCACTCGGGCATCATTGGCGCTCCCATAGAAATGAATGGAGTGGTGTCCCGGCACCAAAGGCTGTCCTATGGACTAGACCAGTGGTCTTCAACCTGTGGACCTCCAGGTTTTGCTAAACTACAACTCCCAGCATGCCCGGACAGCCAACGGCTGTCCGGGCATGCTGGGAGTTGTAGTTTTGCAACATCTGGAGATCTGCAGGTTGAAGACCACTGGGCTAGAGATTACCTCGGACACCCTTACTGACTGTTTACTGGACCCACTGCTGTATTGTTTCACTTTATTATATTGTGTGATATTGTTATGTTCTGTATTTACTTATGCACTGTACCCTTAAAGGGGTACTCCACTAAAAACATCTTATCCCCTTTCCAAAGGGGATAGGGCCTGGCCGGCAGCGGCGGAGTCCGAAACACGGAAACTTGCAGCTTCCACGTCCGTGACGTCACGCCACGCCCCCTCCATTCATGTCTATGCGAGGGGGCGGGAAGTAGTACATAACCGTCATGGCTCCTCCCATAGACGTGAATGGAGGGGGCGTGGCGGCTGGCATCGCCATTCATTGGGCACGGAGCGGAGTTCTCTTCATGCACCGAATAATAGGGGTGCCGCAGCAGAGATCGCGGGAGTCCCCAGTGATCTAATATCTTATCCCCTATCCTGTGAATGTTTACAGCGGAGTATCCCTTTAGGAGATCGCGGCAGGGTGACCAGGTGACCATGATGCCCAATGGGAGACCCCCAAACCTAGCCCTTAGAGTACTGTAGGGGTGAAGGAGAGGTTAGTCTAGAGTGTGAGTGCAGTGTTGGAGTGAGAGGAGATTGTGTTCCATCTATCGAACTGAGGAGAAGCCTAAGGGAGAAGACGTCTGCTAAAATCCACAGCTGCGCGAGATCTCAGGAAAATACCCCGGTGCGCGGGTGAATTGTCAAAGCCTGGCGGTAAGCAAAAGCTCCATGGGGAAAATCTCTACTTCAGTCAAGTTAAAGCTTTCAGTCAACGTGCGCTGCCACTAATCTTCAGGCTGCATTCAACGGCCACTACAACTCCCAGCATGGCGATAGGCTCCCCATCTCACTGCACAAACATCTGTGTCGTAAAAAACCTGCCACCTCTATCCTCAGTAAAGAGACAGTTATCCGTAACCTGGCATCGGTGTATTTATTAATCTGCGCCTGGCCCAGGGAACGCTGTCATATCCTAGGACCGTGTAGGTTAGTGGTGCCCTGGTGTCACAAAGTGATGCATCTAACTTGGAATCGACTGATATCGATTTTTTAGGGCTGATAACGATAATCTGTGGAGGTTAGGGCCGATAGCTGATAACTTTTACCGATAATTTCAATCAATGAACTGCAGCGGCTTTTGCGGTGCCATAGGCCGCCGCCACCCGCTTCTCTCCCCCTGCCTGTCCGGGGGTCCTCCTGAGTCCTATCACCGTGACCGATATCAGCTACTTATCCCCTACCCTGTGGATAGAGAATAAGTAAGTTTTTGCTGGAGTTCTCCTTTAAGTCTGGGAAGTCTACTCCAACTGTAAAACCCAGAGTGACACTATTGTTTTGTGATACTTTGTTGCACTTACTCTTGTATAAACTTGTGCATTTTCTGTCTAATTCTACTATTGTATTTTTTTTTCCTTCACTGGCTTCTTCTTTCTGCTTACAGTGATTGGTAAGGCTAGGTTCACACTGCCCTTGTGCTCCGATCTGTTCAGGGTCCATTTGGTTCTTTTTTGCCAAATGGACGCTGAACGGGTGTGAGCACATTTGACACCAACCGGTCCTTTTGGATCCCATTGACTTGAATAGGTCGGTCGGATGTTCGGGAGTTGGACATGCAGTATTTTTTTCTCTGCTCAACTCCTATCCTTCCATAACCTGGAGATTTATGGTCCCATAAGGACCAGTTGAATCAGGTAAACACCTGCGAAATGGTCGTCGTCCCAAGTTACCGCTCCTGTTTTATGGCTTTGTTACCCCATGAATAAAGACTACCAAGACTTTTCACCGCAGTACGTGAGTGCCATCTTCTATTCCTTCTACCATATATGCTTTGTCTGAGGAGTGCCAGGGGCTGTCTGCAGGGAGGGAGATGGTTTCTGTACAAAGCTGCACACCGCGCTGCACGGAGAAGTTGTCACCCACACGTCACGTGCGCGGTTGTTTATTTAGATACATATGGAGGGAGTTCAGGATTGAGCTAAAATAACGTCTCAGCACCTTCCTGCAGTGATTGATGTTCCTGTGATTAGGACTTTCATGTCCTTCGAACTATGACATCATAACCTGGAGATTTATAGCGCCGCGGCTGATGTCACAGGAAGTCGCTCAATTATCTTTGTATCATTTTCATTTGCTCTATAAATGGCGGCATAAAAATACATCCGTCCTCGTGCAGCCCGGTCATTAATAGAAGCAGAAAAGTCCTCAGAGACAAAAAATGGCAATTACGAGAAGAGGCACGGAGCGGAGGTCCACGAAGAGGACGGTGTGCGGGGGGATGGGAGGTCACCGAGCTGGGTTATTATTAGATCTTCCTGCAGGCGATTGTAAAGGGCGGCGATTCTTCATCTGTCGCGGAGAGGAATTCCGTAACAATGAGCATTTTATTTGCTGATGAAACATTGTGGAATGATTGTAAAAGAGGATCCAGGAATCCAAGATCCACAGGCTCCAAAGGTGGGGGAGGGGAGCAATGTAGCATTCAGGGGTTCTGTAATGTAATGGCTGCACAAGGACGCCTAACAATGTTTACACCATTATCACCGCCATCCGCATGAACAATTCACCGTAGAATAAATCTATTTACAACAATCCTGGAGACCTTGAGAATGTTTAACTAATAAAGCTTCATGGGTACAAAGAACCTGATCACGGGAGAAAATGTAATAATACAAAAATACTTAACATTACCCCAAACTATAATACTGCTCATATATACAAGAATATAACTACTATAATACTGCTCCTATATACAAGAATATAACTACTATAATACTGCTCCTATGTACAAGAATATAACTACTATAATACTGCCTCCTATATACAAGAATATAACTACTATAATACTGCTACTATATACAAGAATATAACTACTATAATACTGCTCCTATATACAAGAATATAACTACTATAATACTGCTCCTATATACAAGAATATAACTACTATAATACTGCTCCTATATACAAGAATATAACTACTATAATACTGCTCCTATGTACAAGAATATAACTACTATAATACTGCTCCTATATACAAGAATATAACTACTATAATACTGCTCCTATATACAAGAATATATCTACTATAATACTGCCTCCTATATACAAGAATATAACTACTATAATACTGCTCCTATATACAAGAATATAACTATTATAATACTGTTCCTATATATAAGAATATAACTACTATAATACCGCCTCCTATATGCAAGAATATATCTACTATAATACTGCTCCTATATACAAGAATATAACTATTATAATACTGTTCCTATATACAAGAATATAACTACTATAATACTGCTCCTATATACAAGAATATATCTACTATAATACTGCTCCTATATACAAGAATATAACTACTATAATACTGTTCCTATATATAAGAATATAACTACTATAATACTGCTCCTATATACAAGAATATATCTACTATAATACTGCTCCTATATACAAGAATATAACTACTATAATACTGCTCCTATATACAAGAATATAACTACTATAATACTGCTCCTATATACAAGAATAGAACTACTATAATACTGCTCCTATATACAAGAATATAACTACTATAATACTGCTCCTATATACAAGAATATAACTACTACAATACTGCTCCTATATACAAGAATATAACTACTATAATACTGCTCCTATATACAAGAATATAACTACTATAATACTGCTCCTATATACAAGAATATAACTACTATAATACTGCCTCCTATATACAAGAATATAACTACTATAATACTGCCTCCTATATACAAGAATATAACTACTATAATACTGCTCCTATATACAAGCATATAACTACTATAATACTGCTCCTATGTACAAGAATATAACTACTATAATACTGCTCCTATATACAAGAATATAACTACTATAATACTACTCCTATATACAAGAATATAACTACTTGTCACGATGCCGGCTGGCAGGTGGTGGATCCTCTGTGCCAGAGAGGGATTGGCGTGGACCGTGCTAGAGGATCGGTTCTAAGTCACTACTGGTTTTCACCAGAGCCCGCCGCAAAGCGGGATGGTCTTGCTGCGGCGGTAGTGACCAGGTCGTATCCCCTAGCAACGGCTCAACCTCTCTGGCTGCTGAAGATAGGCGCGGTACAAGGGAGTAGACAGAAGCAAGGTCGGACGTAGCAGAAGGTCGGGGCAGGCAGCAAGGATCGTAGTCAGGGGCAACGGCAGAAGGTCTGGAATCACAGGCAAGGAACACACAAGGAACGCTTTCACTGGCACTAGGGCAACAAGATCCGGCGAGGGAGTGAAGGGGAAGTGAGGTGATATAGGGAAGTGCACAGGTGTAAACACTAATTGGAACCACTGCACCAATCAGCGGTGCAGTGGCCCTTTAAATCGCAAAGACCCGGCGCGCGCGCGCCCTAGGGAGCGGGGCCGCGCGCGCCGGGACAGAACTGACGGGGAGCGAGTCAGGTACGGGAGCCGGGGTGCGCATCGCGAGCGGGCGCTACCCGCATCGCGAATCGCATCCCGGCCGGAGGTGGTAACGCAGCGCCCCGGGTCCGTGGAACCGACCGGGGCGCTGCAGTGAGGGAAGTGTAGCGAGCGCTCCGGGGAGGAGCGGGGACCCGGAGCGCTCGGCGTAACAGTACCCCCCCCCTTGGGTCTCCCCCTCTTCTTGGGGCCTGAGAACCTGAGGATCAGACTTTTGTCCAGGATATTGTCCTCAGGTTCCCAGGACCTCTCTTCTGGACCACAACCCTCCCAATCCACTAAAAAAAAAATTTTTCCTCTGACTTTTTTAGAGGCCAAGATTTCTTTGACAGAGAAGATGTCCGAGGAGCCGGAAACAGGAGTGGGAGGAACAGATTTAGGAGAAAAACGGTTGAGGATGAGAGGTTTAAGAAGAGAGACGTGAAAGGCATTAGGGATACGAAGAGAAGGAGGAAGAAGAAGTTTGTAAGAGACAGGATTAATTTGAGACAAAACTTTAAAAGGACCAAGATAGCGTGGTCCCAACTTATAGCTCGGGACACGGAAACGGACATATTTAGCGGAGAGCCATACCTTGTCTCCAGGGGAAAAAATGGGAGGAGCTCTTCTTTTCTTATCTGCGAATCTCTTCATGCGAGAAGAAGCCTGTAAGAGAGAATTTTGGGTCTCTTTCCATATGGTGGAAAGATCACGAGAAATTTCATCCACAGCGGGCAGACCAGAGGGCAAGGGGGTAGGGAGGGGGGGAAGAGGGTGACGGCCGTACACCACGAAAAACGGAGATTTGGAGGAAGATTCAGAGATTCTGAAATTATACGAGAATTCGGCCCAAGGTAGAAGATCTGCCCAGTCATCCTGGCGGGAGGAAACAAAATGTCGTAAATAGTCACCCAAGATCTGGTTAATTCTCTCTACTTGTCCATTGGATTGAGGATGGTATGCAGAAGAAAAATTTAATTTAATCTTGAGTTGTTTACAGAGAGCCCTCCAGAATTTAGACACAAATTGGACGCCTCTATCCGAGACGATCTGTGTAGGCAACCCGTGAAGACGAAAAATGTGTACAAAAAATTGTTTAGCCAACTGAGGCGCTGAAGGAAGACCAGGAAGAGGGATGAAATGTGCCATTTTGGAGAATCGATCAACGACCACCCAAATAACAGTGTTGCCATGGGATGGGGGTAAGTCAGTAATAAAATCCATACCAATCAGAGACCAAGGTTGTTCGGGGACAGGTAGAGGATGAAGAAAACCAGCGGGCTTCTGGCGAGGAGTCTTATCCCGGGCACAGATAGTGCAGGCTCGCACAAAGTCCACCACATCAGTCTCTAGAGTCGGCCACCAATAGAAGCGAGAGATGAGTTGCACAGATTTCTTAATGCCCGCATGACCTGCGAGATGGGAGGAGTGACCCCATTTGAGGATCCCAAGGCGTTGGCGTGGAGAAACAAAGGTCTTTCCTGGAGGAGTTTGTCTGATGGAGGCTGGAGAAGTGGAAATCAGGCAGTCAGGAGGAATGATGTGTTGAGGAGAGAGTTCAATTTCAGAGGCATCTGAGGAACGAGAGAGAGCATCGGCCCTAATGTTCTTATCAGCAGGCCGAAAGTGAATTTCAAAATTAAATCGGGCAAAGAACAGAGACCACCTGGCCTGACGAGGATTCAGCCGTTGGGCAGACTGGAGGTAGGAGAGGTTCTTGTGATCGGTGTAAATAATAACTGGAAATCTTGATCCCTCCAGCAGATGCCTCCATTCCTCAAGTGCTAATTTAATGGCTAGAAGCTCTCGATCCCCGATGGAGTAGTTCCTCTCCGCCGGAGAGAAGGTCCTGGAAAAAAAACCACAAGTAACAGCATGCCCGGAAGAGTTTTTTTGTAGAAGGACAGCTCCAGCTCCCACTGAGGAGGCATCAACCTCCAATAGGAAGGGTTTAGATGGGTCAGGTCTGGAGAGCACGGGAGCCGAAGAAAAGGCAGACTTGAGTCGTTTAAAGGCGTCTTCCGCTTGAGGAGGCCAAGACTTGGGATCGGCATTTTTTTTTGTTAAAGCCACAATAGGAGCCACAATGGTAGAAAAATGTGGAATAAATTGCCTGTAATAATTGGCGAACCCCAAAAAACGTTGGATGGCACGGAGTCCGGAGGGGCGTGGCCAATCTAAGACGGCAGAGAGTTTATCTGGGTCCATTTGTAGTCCCTGGCCAGAGACCAAGTATCCTAGAAAAGGAAGAGATTGGCATTCAAACAGACATTTCTCTATTTTGGCATAGAGTTGATTATCACGAAGTCTCTGAAGAACCATACGGACATGCTGGCGGTGTTCTTCAAGATTGGCAGAAAAAATCAGGATATCGTCCAGATATACAACAACACAGGAGTATAGGAGATCACGAAAAATTTCATTAACAAAGTCTTGGAAGACGGCAGGGGCGTTGCATAGACCAAAGGGCATGACCAGATACTCAAAGTGTCCATCTCTGGTGTTAAATGCCGTTTTCCATTCATCCCCCTCTCTGATGCGGATGAGATTATAAGCACCTCTTAAGTCCAGTTTGGTAAAAATATGGGCACCTTGGAGACGATCAAAGAGTTCAGAGATGAGGGGTAGGGGGTAGCGGTTCTTAACCGTGATTTTATTAAGACCGCGGTAGTCAATGCAAGGACGTAGAGAGCCATCTTTTTTGGACACAAAGAAAAATCCGGCTCCGGCAGGAGAGGAGGATTTACGGATAAAGCCCTTTTTTAAATTTTCTTGGACGTATTCAGACATGGCAAGAGTCTCTGGGACGGACAGAGGATAGATTCTGCCCCGGGGTGGAGTAGTGCCCGGGAGGAGGTCAATGGGACAATCATAAGGCCTGTGAGGAGGTAGAGTCTCAGCTTGTTTTTTGCAAAAAACGTCCGCAAAGTCCATATAGGCCTTAGGGAGACCGGTTACATGAGGAAGCACAGGGACACGGCAAGGTTTACTGGGAACCGGTTTTAAGCAGTCCTTGGAACAAGAGGGCCCCCAACTCTTGATCTCCCCAGTGGACCAATCCAGGATTGGGGAATGGAGTTGAAGCCAGGGAAGTCCAAGAAGGATTTCAGAAGTGCAATTGGGGAGGACCAACAGTTCAATCCTCTCGTGATGAGATCCGATGCGCATTAGAAGGGGCTCCGTGCGGAAACGTATAGTACAGTCCAATCTTTCATTGTTTACACAATTGATGTAGAGGGGTCTGGCGAGACTGGTCACCGGGATGTTGAACCTGTTGACGAGAGAGGCCAAGATAAAATTTCCTGCAGATCCAGAGTCCAAGAAGGCCACAGCAGAGAAGGAGAAGGCAGAGGCAGACATCCGCACAGGCACAGTAAGACGTGGAGAAGCAGAGTAGACATCAAGGACTGTCTCACCTTTGTGCGGAGTCAGCGGACGTCTTTCCAGGCGGGGAGGACGGATAGGACAATCCTTCAGGAAGTGTTCGGTACTAGCACAGTACAGGCAGAGATTCTCCATGCGGCGTCGTGTCCTCTCTTGGGGTGTCAGGCGAGACCGGTCGACCTGCATAGCCTCCACGGCGGGAGGCACAGGAACAGGTTGCAGGGGACCAGAGGAGAGAGGAGCCGGGGAGAAGAAACGCCTCGTGCGAACAGAGTCCATATCCTGGCGGAGCTCCTGACGCCGTTCGGAAAAACGCATGTCAATGCGAGTGGCAAGATGGATGAGTTCATGTAGGTTAGCAGGGATTTCTCGTGCGGCCAGAACATCTTTAATGTTGCTGGATAGGCCTTTTTTAAAGGTCGCGCAGAGTGCCTCATTATTCCAGGATAATTCTGAAGCAAGGGTACGGAACTGTACGGCATACTCGCCAACGGAAGAATTACCCTGGACCAGGTTCAACAGGGCAGTCTCAGCAGAAGAGGCTCGGGCAGGTTCCTCAAAGACACTTCGAATTTCCGAGAAGAAGGAGTGTACAGAGGCAGTGACGGGGTCATTGCGGTCCCAGAGCGGTGTGGCCCAAGCCAGGGCTTTTCCAGACAGCAGGCTGACTACGAAAGCCACCTTAGACCTTTCAGTGGGGAACTGGTCCGACATCATCTCCAAGTGTAATGAACATTGGGAAAGAAAGCCACGGCAAAACTTAGAGTCCCCATCAAATTTATCCGGCAAGGATAGTCGTATTCCAGAAGCGGCCACTCGCTGCGGAGGAGGTACAGGAGCTGGCGGAGGAGATGATTGCTGGAGCTGTGGTAGTAACTGTTGTAGCATAACAGTCAGTTGAGACAGCTGTTGGCCTTGTTGCGCAATCTGTTGTGACTGCTGGGCGACCACCGTGGTGAGGTCAGCGACAACTGGCAGAGGAACTTCAGCGGGATCCATGGCCGGATCTACTGTCACGATGCCGGCTGGCAGGTGGTGGATCCTCTGTGCCAGAGAGGGATTGGCGTGGACCGTGCTAGAGGATCGGTTCTAAGTCACTACTGGTTTTCACCAGAGCCCGCCGCAAAGCGGGATGGTCTTGCTGCGGCGGTAGTGACCAGGTCGTATCCCCTAGCAACGGCTCAACCTCTCTGGCTGCTGAAGATAGGCGCGGTACAAGGGAGTAGACAGAAGCAAGGTCGGACGTAGCAGAAGGTCGGGGCAGGCAGCAAGGATCGTAGTCAGGGGCAACGGCAGAAGGTCTGGAATCACAGGCAAGGAACACACAAGGAACGCTTTCACTGGCACTAGGGCAACAAGATCCGGCGAGGGAGTGAAGGGGAAGTGAGGTGATATAGGGAAGTGCACAGGTGTAAACACTAATTGGAACCACTGCACCAATCAGCGGTGCAGTGGCCCTTTAAATCGCAAAGACCCGGCGCGCGCGCGCCCTAGGGAGCGGGGCCGCGCGCGCCGGGACAGAACTGACGGGGAGCGAGTCAGGTACGGGAGCCGGGGTGCGCATCGCGAGCGGGCGCTACCCGCATCGCGAATCGCATCCCGGCCGGAGGTGGTAACGCAGCGCCCCGGGTCCGTGGAACCGACCGGGGCGCTGCAGTGAGGGAAGTGTAGCGAGCGCTCCGGGGAGGAGCGGGGACCCGGAGCGCTCGGCGTAACACTACTATAATACTGCTCCTATATACAAGAATATAACTACTATTATATTGCTCCCTATATACAAGAATATAACTACTATAATACTGCTCCTATATACAAGAATATAACTACTATAATACTGCTCCTATATACAAGAATATAACTACTATAATACTGCTCCTATATACAAGAATATAACTACTATAATACTGCTCCTATATACAAGAATATAACTACTATAATACTACTCCTATATACAAGAATATAACTACTATAATACTGCTCCTATATACAAGAATATAACTACTATTATACTGCTCCCTATATACAAGAATATAACTACTATAATACTGCTCCTATATACAAGAATATAACTACTATAATACTGCCTCCTATATACAAGACTATAACTACTATAATACTGCTCCTATATACAAGAATATAACTACTATAATACTGCTCCTATATACAAGAATATAACTACTATAATACTGCATCTCGCTCCATCCACCACAGACTGTCCAGGAGTTGGCGGATGCTTTAGTCCAGGTCTGGGAGGACATCCCTCAGGAGACCATCCTCCACCTCATCAGGATCATGCCCAGGCATTGTAGGGAGGTCATACGGGCACGTGGAGGCCACACACACTACTGAGCCTCATTGTGACTTGTTTTAACCCCTTAAGGACTCGTTTTTTCCTCCTTACAGTTTAAAAATCATAACCCTTTCAATTTTCCACCTAAAAACACATATTCTGGCTTATTTTTTGTGCCACCAATTCTACTTTGCAGTGACATTAGTGATTTTACCCAAAAATCAACGGCAAAACAGAAAACAAAAGCATTGTGCGACAAAATTGAAGAAAAACACCATTTTGTAACTTTTGGGGGCTTCCGTTTCTATGCAGTGCATTTTTCGGTAAAAATGACACCCTACCTTTATTCTGTAGGTCCAAACGGTTAAAATGATCCCCTACTTATATAGGTCGGATATTGTCGGACTTCTGGAAAAAATCATAACTACATGCAGGAAAATTTATACATTTAAAAATGTCCTCTTCTGACCCCTATAACTTTTTTATTTTGTGGTGTCCCAGTACCGCATTTTATACGGTACTTATTTATCTATGGGTCTCCGTAGCCAGAGTCCCTAGGACTTAGTAATCTCTGTTAGTCAGTTCGCCCCTAGTCGCCTCTATTATAGTATATAGATTTCTAATTTGTCCATAGAATAATGTAAATAGTTTTATTTCTGTATATAAATGGTTAATTACCTGTTTCTATTAGCGTTGCAGGACCTGCGGGTCATGTGACAAGGTGAACTCTATGGTTTTAGCTTAAGGACCTTTGGAGGCCCTCTTATGTCAGTAATCCCATCACACCATGTACTGATGAATGGCAGACGTTCAGACCAATCAGAATCCCCATGCCCCCTGCCCATATAAGGGAGCGGCGGCCATCTTCTCGCTCTTTTTCTCCTGGCTCTTGATGAGAGAAGAACTATATCGCAGTAATCGCAGTGAGTTAGGCCTGAGCCTTGTGGCAATGGCTGAATGGTCTACATTATAGAGTGTATCATCCCCTAAGCACTCTGCGGTATCACCGGACCCAATATTTCCCCTATATCCGGACGGATCTGCACATCACTCCCTAAATTCAGAGACTATAGGTCTTATGCAAGGTCCGCAACGTCTGCCAGTCGCTAAGCAACATAAGAACTGTTCTATGAGACTGTTACGACGCGTTGGATATTGCAAGCACTGCAGTAAAGTTATTCAAGTTCAAGTTAAATCTCCTTGTGGACCTTCAGTCATTTCATTGCACCTATCGCTTCTGGGAAGGGCGGCGATAGGCCGGAACATAGATTCAGCATACCAGCCCTCACCCTGGCGTCATGAGTGACTGGGTTAATATTAACCCCTCATATACCAACACCATACCATCCCTACCATACACCCCCCAAGGGCTACCACAATTTGTTTTGATTGGACCTTTTGATCGCAATTTATTCATTTTTTAATGGTATAAAAAGTGACCAAAAATACTCTATTTTGGACTTTGGAATTTTTTTTACGTGTACGCCATTGACCATGCGGTTTTATTAACAATATATTTTTATAGTTTGGACATTTATGCACATGGCGATACCATATATGTTTATTTTTGTTTTTATTTACATAGTTTTTTTAATGAGAAAAGGGGGGTGATTCTGACTTTTCTTAGGGAAGGGGTTAAATCACATTTATTAACACTTTATTTTCATAGGGGACTATAACACTGCACACACTGATTCCCTACAATGATCACTGTCATGCAATAGCCTGGCATTGATCAGTGTTATCACCGCTCGACTGCTCCTGCCTGGATCTCAGGCACGGAGCAGTCATTCGACAATCGGACATGCAGGAGGCAGGTAGAGGTCCTCCTGGTGTCCTGCAAGCTGTTGGGACGCCGCAATTTCACCACAGCAGTCCCCAACATCCCGACTGAGCTGCCGGAATGCTTTCGGTTTCACTTCAAACGAGGCGGTCAACTTTGATCGCCGTGTCTGAAGGGTTAATACCGGGCATCACTGCGATCAGTGATATCCGGTATTTGCCGCAGGTCTTGGCCGTTGATGACCGCCAGGACCGACCAAGTGACCCCGCATTATATATCACGGGAACCGGCGCAGGACGTAAATATACGTCCTGCATCGTTAAGGACATTACATAAAGTTACTGTGCTGTAGAATTGAAAATGTTTATTTTAAGTTATTTGTCCATATTAAATCATATGTAATAGCCACATAGTGTACTGACTAATAGTAAGGAAGAGGTTAACACGTTCAGTGTTTCTCAGTGTTCAGTTGTTTTATGACTTTACTTCTCTGACCTCTGACCTGTTCATGAAACCATCTTCTCTGAAAATGTTCATGGTCACCTCCTGTACTAAGGTTGTTAAAGCTGGTTCATTTACATAATCAATATGGCCACTGTTCGCCAATAACATTTCGATAGAATTAATAATAATAATAATAATAATATGTAACATTTTAATGTCAGTAATATGAAGATTGTTAATCTAAAAATAGATTTCTTTGCACGTTGGTAGTGTACTCACTTTGTGTACCACAATTGATCACCAGATTTGGCGGCCATATTGGATTGCACAATATTTTGCAGACATCGTTTTCTATAAAATTATTCGTCAGAACAGTGCAAAAATTTGAACACATGATTCGTGATCACTTTATGTACCACCATGGATGACATGGTTTGGCCGCCATATTGGATTGCGCAATATTCTACAAACATAGTTTTCTCCTATAACCCAGCTGTGCAGCTTGGCCACCTGTATTGCTGCTTGCAGCTATACAGTGACTCCCCGACCTACGATGGCCCCGACATATGATAAAATCGACATACGATGCTTTTATATGTCAGGGCCATCGCATTAACTGCTATCCGACAGCGCAAAATGCTTAAGCTGCTGTCGGATAGCAGTTTAAGCATCCCTGGCAGGTTCACTTACCTATCCCCGCTGCTCCGGGTCCACTTCGCGATCCTCCGGCGTCTTCTGCATCTTCTCCAGGGTCCGGGCCTCGCTTTCCGGCTTCGTTATTACATCGTTACGCATGCCGTGCCGGCGCAGCAGCGTAATAACATCACCAGAAAGCGAGGCCCGGACCCCGGAGGACCCAGAAGAAGACGCCGGAGCATCGGGACAGCATCGGGAGCCCCTGGGAGACCATCGGGAGCGGTCCGGTACAAACTTCCTATACTTTACATTGCACGGATCCCTCAACATACGATGGATTCGACAAACAACGTATGCTGAGGGACCACTGTATTCTGATCTGTATTTTATCGTTGTCCAAGGTGCTGAAGTCAAATTTCCCTCTGACCAGATATCTCCAGCAGCTGCACAATGGCCTCTGATGGGAAGTGCTGAGGAATGTAGTGCTGGGGGTGTAGTGCTGGCGGTGTAGTGCTGGGGGTGTAGTGCTGGCGGTGTAGTGCTGGGGGTGTAGTGCTGGCGGTGTAGTGCTGGCGGTGTAGTGCTGGCGGTGTAGTGCTGGCGGTGTAGTGCTGGTGGTGTAGTGCTGGCGGTGTAGTGCTGGGGGTGTAGTGCTGGGGGTGTAGTGCTGGCGGTGTAGTGCTGGCGGTGTAGTGCTGGGGGTGTAGTGCTGGGGGTGTAGTGCTGGCGGTGTAGTGCTGGCGGTGTAGTGCTGGTGGTGTAGTGCTGGCGGTGTAGTGCTGGGGGTGTAGTGCTGGCGGTGTTGAGTCCGTGTAATGTATCTGGAGCTGTAAGGTTGGGAGATTTAGTGTTGGGAGTTGTAGTGCTGGGTGTTGTAGTCCACAGGATCTGCAGGGAGGACAGACCAGTCACAGAGGTCTCTCTCTCTCTCTTTATTCAGATCTGATCCATGAATGATTTATCTGAAGTGAGATGAAGATGGAGACGACTTTATCTCTTCCTCTTCTGCTCCTTACACTTATTTCTTTTTATTGTCTTCTCATCCCTTTTTTCTTTCAGTCTGTCTTCTTTTTCTTCCTTATCATCTTTTTTATATTTCTTTCCTTTGTCTTGCTTTCGTTTTATTCTTCTTTTTTTCTTCTTTCTCCTTCTCTTCTTGATATTCTTCCTCCTCCTCTATTGTTCTTCTCTTACTTCTCTTCTGTGTCTTATTCCATTTGTACTTTGGCCTTTTTTCCTCTTCTATCTCTTCCTCATTTTCTTTCTCTTTAGCACCCCTTTGTCTTCCTTCTGTTTTTCTTTCTCTTCATCTTCTTCCTCTTTTTCAATTTACTCTTCTCTACTTTTCCCTTTTCCTTCCTCAGCTTTGTCCTCTTCCACCTGGTCTTCCTCTCCTTTCTTTTACTCTTCTTTTTCTTTGTTTTCATTGTCTTCCTCTTTTTCCCTCTTCCCTTTCTATCTATCTTCTTCCTCCTCTTTCTGTTCGTCTTTCTCTTTCTCCTGTTTTTCTTTTTCTTTATTTTCTTTCTCTTTTTTCCTTTTCTCTACCTTTCTCTTTGTCTTCCTCAGCTTTCTCTTCCTCCTCTTTTGCTTTTCTATTTCCTCTTTTCCCCCTTCCTCCTCCTCTTTGTCTTCCGCTGCTTTCTTTTCCTCCTCCTTTTTTTCACCTTCTTCCTTTTTCTTTTCAATTTTCCTCTTCTCTCCCTACCACCAATTTGTCTTCCTCTGTTTTCTCTTTCTCCTCTCTTTCTTCTCTGCATCTTCCTCTTTTTCACACTTTATCTTCTTTCCCTACCTCTTTGGCTTCGCCTGCTTTCTATTCCTCCCCTTTGTCTTTTTCTGCTTTCTCTTCATCCTCTTTTCCTTCCTTTTTCTTCCTCCTCTTTCTCTTCCTCTACTTTCTCTTCTTCCTCTTTTTCTTCCTCTTCTTTCTATTCCTCCTCTTTCTCTTCCTCCTCGTCTTCCCCTGCTTTCTCTTCCTCGGCTTTCTCTTCCACCTTATTGTCTTCCTCTGCTTTCTCTTCCTCCTCTTTCTCTTCCTCTGCTTTTTCTTCCACCTTATTGTCTTCCTCTGCTTTCTTTTCCTCGACTTTTTCTTCCTCCTCTTTGTCTTCCTCTGCTTTCTCTCCCTTCTTTGTCTTTCTCTGATTTTCTTCCTCCTCTATTTCTTTCATTTTACAAACTTGCTCTTTTTTCCTCTTCCTATTCTCTCTCCCTCCCCTTTGTGTTCCCCTCCTTTCTCTTCCACCTCTTTTTCTTTCTCTGCTTTCTCTTCCTTCTCTTTCTCTTCCTCCTCTTTCTCTTCCTCTGCTTTTTCTTCCACCTTATTGTCTTCCTCTGCTTTCTTTTCCTCCACTTTCTCTTCCTCCTCTTTGTCTTCCCTTGCTTTCTCTTCCTCCTATTTGTCTTCCTCTGTTTTTTTCTTCCTCCTCTATTTCTTTCATTTCACTATCTTCCTCCTTATTCCCTGTTCCTATTCTCTCTTTCTCCTCTTTGTGTTCTCCTGTTTTCTCTTCCTCCTCGCCTTCCCCTACTTTCTCTTCCCCCTCTTTTTCTTCCTCTGCTTTTTCTTCCTCCTCTTTCTCTTCCTCTGCTTTCTCTCCCTCCTCTTTCTCTTCCTCTGCTTTCTCTCCCTCCTCTTTCTCTCCCTCCTCTTTCTCTTCCTCCTCTTTCTCTCCCTCCGCTTTCTCTCCCTCTGCTTTCTCTCCCTCCTCTTTCTCTTCCTCTGCTTTCTCTCCCTCCTCTTTCTCTTCCCCTACTTTCTCTTCCCCCTCTTTTTCTTCCTCTGCTTTTTCTTCCTCTTTGTCTTCCCCTGCTTTATCTTCCTCCTCTTTCTCTTCCTCCTCTTTCTCTCCCTCCTCTTTCTCTTCCTCTGCTTTCTCTTCCTCCTCTTTCTCTTCCTCTGCTTTTTCTTCATCCTCTTTCTCTTCCTCTGCTTTCTCTTCCTCCTCTTTCTCTTCCTCTGCTTTTTCTTCCTCCTCTTTCTCTTCCTCTGCTTTCTCTCCCTCCTCTTTTTCTTCCTCCTCTTTCTCTTCCTCTGCTTTCTCTCCCTCCTCTTTCTCTTCCTCTGCTTTTTCTTCCTCCTCTTTCTCTTCCTCTGCTTTCTCTTCCTCTGCTTTTTCTTCCTCCTCTTTCTCTTCCTTTGCTTTCTATTCCTCCTCTTTCTCTTCCGCCTCTTTCTCTTCCTCTGCTTTCTCTTCCTCCTCTTTCTCTTCCTCCTCTTTCTCTTCCTCCTCTTTCTCTTCCTCCGCTTTCTCTTCCTCTGCTTTCTCTTCCTCTGCTTTTTCTTCCTCCTCTTTCTCTTCCTATGCTTTTTCTTCCTCCTCTTTCTATTCCTCTGCTTTTTCTTCCTCCTCTTTCTCTTCCTCTGCTTTTTCTTCCTCCGCTTTCTCTTCCTCTGCTTTTTCTTCCTCCTCTTTCTCTTCCTCTGCTTTCTCTCCCTCCTCTTTCTCTTCCTCTGCTTTTTCTTCCTCCTCTTTCTCTTCCTCTGCTTTCTCTTCCTCTGCTTTTTCTTCCTCCTCTTTCTCTTCCTTTGCTTTCTATTCCTCCTCTTTCTCTTCCTCCTCTTTCTCTTCCTCTGCTTTCTCTCCCTCCTCTTTCTCTTCCTCTGCTTTCTCTTCCTCTGCTTTTTCTTCCTCCTCTTTCTCTTCCTCTGCTTTTCTTTCCTCCTCTTTATCTTCCTCCTCTTTCTCTTCCTCTGCCTTTTCTTCCTCCTCTTTCTCTTCCTCCTCTTTCTCTTCCTCCTCTTTCTCTTCCTCTGCTTTCTCTTCCTCTGCTTTCTCTTCCTCTGCTTTCTCTTCCTCCTCTTTCTCTTCCTCCTCTTTCTCTTCCTCCGCTTTCTCTTCCTCCGCTTTCTCTTCCTCTGCTTTCTCTTCCTCTGCTTTTTCTTCCTCCTCTTTCTCTTCCTCTGCTTTTTCTTCCTCCTCTTTCTCTTCCTCTGCTTTTTCTTCCTCCTCTTTCTCTTCCTCTGCTTTTTCTTCCTCCTCTTTCTCTTCCTCTGCTTTCTCTTCCTCCTCTTTATCTTCCTCCTCTTTCTCTTCCTCTGCTTTATCTTCCTCCTCTTTCTCTTCCTCTGCTTTCTCTTCCTCTGCTTTCTCTTCCTCTGCTTTCTCTTCCTCTGCTTTCTCTTCCTCCTCTTTCTCTTCCTCCTTTCTCTTCCTCCTCTTTCTCTTCCTCTGCTTTCTCTTCCTCCTCTTCCTCTGCTTTTTCTTCCTCCTCTTTCTCTTCCTCTGCTTTCTCTTCCTCCTCTTTCTCTTCCTCTGCTTTATCTTCCTCCTCTTTCTCTTCCTCTGCTTTCTCTTCCTCCTCTTTCTCTTCCTCTGCTTTTTCTTCATCCTCTTTCTCTTCCTCTGCTTTTTCTTCCTCCTCTTTCTCTTCCTCTGGTTTTTCTTCCTCCTCTTTCTCTTCCTCTGCTTTCTCTCGCTCCTCTTTCTCTTCCTCTGCTTTTTCTTCCTCCTCTTGCTCTTCCTCTGCTTTCTCTTCCTCCTTGTGCAGTTTGCTCAGGGAGCAGTGAAGCTCGTGCCATCGGCGACCATCCAGTACAATCTATGCACACAAGCAGCAGCAGTTCTGCTGAATATATAATTCCAGCGTCACTGCTGAGTATTATCTGGACACAGATCTGGTGAAGCCTCACAGGTGTTGTAGTTCTTAAAAATCCCAACATAGAAGTTCTGGATGAGCTACAATGTAGCAGACAATCCTCTGTGACTTGAATGAAGCAGCAGCACATATGTCTCTCCTGTCCTGAGAGTTTGTTACAATGTATCCAGTCTAGACAATGCTCTGTGAGCTCATCCCATCAGTAGCACATCTGTCTCCTATCCTGATAGTTTGTTACACTATATTTGTTACTATATTTGGACATTTATTCAATCCACAGGTCAATAGCTCCCTTCACAAAACTCAAAAGCAAGACATATCCCAACACACTCACCCACAACAAGAAAAGAAAAAATAAATAAATAAATAAATAAAATAAATAAATGCATGAATGAATGAATTAATAAATACATACATAGATAAATATAATAAATATATAAATGAATGAATAAATAAATAGATAAATAAAATAAAACAAAATGAATAAATAAATCGATAAATATTATAAATATATAAATGAATGAATAAATAGATAAATAAAATAAAACTAAATAAATGAATGAATTAATTAAAAAATTAGTGAATAAATACATTTATAAAGGTTCTATCAGCTCTATTAACTTAAGTGGAACTGAGCTGCAATACCTCACACAACCTGAGGACAAGAGTGGTGCTCTTTTGGACAAAAGCAACCATTTTTTTCTTCTTATTCTGGATGACCCCTTTCAGCTACAATTGTAACAAACTTTCAGCAGTGACAATGATTAGTTGGTAATGGGGTTTTAGGCTGAATTTGTTCCCATTCACTGATAACCAGCAGAGATATTGGTACAGAAGGTAACACGGTGCTCGTTGTCTCTCACATTAGGACAGTGGTCTCAAATTGTTGCACCTCCAGATGTTGCAAAACTGCAACACCCAGCATGCCCGGACAGCCAACGGCTGTCCGGGCATGCTGGCAGTTGTAGTTTTGCAACAGCTGGAGGTCCGGGCATGCTGGGAGTTGTAGTTTTGCAACAGATGGAGGTCCGGGCATGCTGGGAGTTGTAGTTTTGCAACAGCTGGAGGTCCGGGCATGCTGGCAGTTGCAGTTTTGCAACAGCTGGAGGTCCGGGCATGCTGGGAGTTGTAGTTTTGCAACAGCTGGAGGTCCGGGCATGCTGGGAGTTACAGTTTTGCAACAGCTGGAGGTCCGGGCATGCTAGCAGTTGTAGTTTTGCAACAGCTGGAGGTCCAGGCATGCTGGCAGTTGTAGTTTTGCAACAGCTGGAGGTCTGGGCATGCTGTGAGTTGTAGTTTTGCAACAGCTGGAGGTCTGGGCATGCTGGCAGTTGTAGTTTTGCAACAGCTGGAGGTCCGGGCATGCTGGGAGTTACAGTTTTGCAACAGCTGGAGGTCCGGGCATGCTAGCAGTTGTAGTTTTGCAACAGCTGGAGGTCCAGGCATGCTGGCAGTTGTAGTTTTGCAACAGCTGGAGGTCCGGGCATGCTGGGAGCTGTAGTTTTGCAACAGCCGGAGGTCCAGGCATGCTGGGAGTTGTAGTTTTGCAACAGCCGGAGGTCCGGAGTTCAGAGACCACAGCACTAGAACATGTTCTGGTTATTGGGTTCAGACAGAGACATCCCAGGACTCTGATAATGTGTCATATGCCGGTGTAATCCACGGAAATGTTGTGTTATCACCGCGCAGCACACACGAGGGGACAATCACACGAGCACCGCGCCAGGCGCAGGAATCAGAGCGTGAAACCGGAAGCGTCAGATCTGTGAGGATTACACCTACAAACAGCCGCGGCTCACGTACCGCCCTGATGCTGCACACACTCTCCTGTGTTCTTACAAGATTCTCTCTGAATCCATGTACTGGGCTACAGATCAATGGATTGGTAGGCTAGGGTTTTTTATTTTTTACTTTTGTCTTTTTGTTAGGCTAGGTTTTTTTAATTTATTTTTATTTTTTTGTTTGTTTTCTTTTTGCCCCCCCCCCCCCCAAAAAAAAATGCCCCCCAAAAGTGGCTTTTTAAAAAAAAAAATTCCTTTAGCGTTTTCCTCAGGACAAGTCATGGGATTTATTCATGATGTGACTCAAGGATTTCTATGGAAGAATTAGGGGGGGGGGGGGGGGGGGAATTGCGCCTTTTTTTTTTTTTTTTTTTTTTTTTTTAATCTTGACATTTTTTTTTCCTATAGGAGAAATAACACCATAGTCTGAGTACACTGATATTTTTGAAAACTGCCTCTGAGCAACAAAACAAAAAAAAAAAAAAAAATAAAAAGTGGGTTTAGCATTTCATGTTTCCCTATGGACTCACAAAGTTCTGGACAATACAGTTTTTGGCTTTAATGGTCATTGGGCTTTTTTTTTGTTTGTTTTCTTTCTTGCATTTAAAATAAATAAATAAAAAGTATAAAAGTGTTAAGGAGGCGGAGCAGAGCTGCTCAAGTGCCACAAACTGGCACGTCTTCACGTGGCTCACTTTGTCAATCAAGGAGGGGCTGGGAGTTGAGGAGTGCTGGGCTATGGCACTTGAGCAACTTGGCTCCGCCTCCTTGACACTTGATTGGAAAATCATGAAAATACTGTGCAAACCCAACCTAACTTTTCTTTCTCCTGCTCAGTACAGTTACAATTATGCCAATTCTTTAGAGTTTGTGTTATGTTAAACTACTTAAAAAAATACATGTAAAACTTGCCTAGCATCACCATTTTCTGATCCCTATTGCCTTTTTATATTTATATATATATATATATATATATATATATATATATATATATATATATATATATATTATATCTATAGCATTTTCCCAATCATTGTGACTGTTGTGACTCCCAGCATGCCCGGACAGCCAATTAACTAGAGAGCTACAAGGTACAGATTCACAGAGCATAAGATATAATCCGCACTGAACTGCATAAGGCTGGGAATTTGAAAGAAAGGCTAGCCTAGAGGAACTATGCAGTCCTGGTCTGGTGGTCAAGCTTACCTGATCCAGAGTAATAGATCAGATGTAAGACAGTTGCACAATAACTGCCCCATACAACTAATTGACAAGAGAAAACAACAGAGCAGTGGTCTCCAAACTGTGGACCTCCAACTGTTGCAAAACTACAACTCCCAGCATGCCCGGACAGCCAATGGCCCTGTGACCGGCTGCGGCGGTGTGCGTCCTGTGCGGCGATTTGTCAACACTAACGGCGTTACCATGTGACCAGGAGGTTGAGTGACACCTGCAGTAAATCGGAAGTGCCTATCCGCACTTCACAACATGGTTCGTTGTTATGCCCATTATACTAGGTATGTAGTATACTTACCACCTGGTAGACCTAACGTCATCAGATAGGGGGAGGTGCTTGATATGTACTTAGAAGGAGGTTACATATGTTTCATTGGTTGGTCATACTGTCTATTTCTGAGTCTTCCACCTGATTGGTGGCTCTTATGAACTGGTGATGTGACCATAAGTCACGCCCCCTGAGGAAGCACATTGTTGGCGAAACGATCGTTGGGGTCGGTTGGGTATGGTCTGGCATCCATTTGTTTATTCGTTTATTTACTCTCTTGTATAGCAGTGTGAGGTCCAACTGTCCACTTGTGGCTTTGGCTTTTGCCTAGGATCCTCTTTGTCATTTGTTGTCTACTCACATTGCTACTATAGGCTACTTATTTTGTCTTGTCAGACTCTGTACCCACCCAGTTCTCTGCAATATTCTGGTGCCTGACTGTTCTTTTTCCTTTTTCTTATATTGTTTTGTCTTTTCAAAATACACGTTTTAGTGTCATATTTTTATGTATGAAGTTTATAAAGTTTATATCTTTTATACTTTATGATAGTCCTGTGTAGTGTTGAGCGGCATAGGCCATATTCGAATTCGCGAATATTCGCGAATATATGGATGAATATTCGTCATATTCGCGAATATTCGCATATTCGTAATATTCTCGTTTTATTTTCGCATATGCGAATATTCGCGTGTGCGAAAATTAACATATGCGAAAATTTGCATATATAAAAATTATATAGGGGGGTGATCACTGTGATGTGTACTGTGAAAAAAAACAAAAAAAAAAACGAATATTCGTAATTACGAATATATAGCGCTATATTCGCGAATATGCGATATTCGCGAATAAAATTCGAATTGCGAATATTCGCGAGCAACACTAGTCCTGTGAATAGATTCTTCTCTCTGTGTTGTTAGTTCCATTGCACAGTAACCTACCTAGTTGTAGGGTTTTTCTTTCTCGGTGTTCAAGTTTCTGGATGTGGTGAGACGTATTTTATTTCATTTTGTTTTATTTAAATTTTATATATGTAACTTTAAAAACTTAAATAAAATACTGTGAAACTTGCTTAGCATCGTCATATTCCGATCCTATAACTTCTTTGTTTGATTGTTTTTTAATCTTTGTTATTTTGGAGGAGAGTGCCCAAAAACAGTAAATCAGGTATTTAATAGTTTGGAAATTTCTAGGCCTGGCTATAGCAATTTTATTTCATTTTGTATTGTTTAAACATTTGATGTATGTCATTTAAAAAACTTTGAAAAAACATTAAAAAAAAAACTGTAAACTTGTTTAGCATTGCTGTATTCCGATCCCTATAACTACTTTGTTTTTAGATCTATAGACCCGAGAAAAGGCTCGTTTTTTTGTGGGGAGAAGCTATAGTTTTTATTTGGTAGTATTTTAGGCTACACATGACTGGTTGTTACTTTAAAAACTTTAAAAAAAAAGAGGTGAAACAGTGAAACTCACTTAGCATCCCCATATTCTGATGCCCATAACTATTTTTTTTTCCATCTATAGAGTAAGGGTTTGTTTTATGTGGGAGGAGCATTATGTATTTTATTTGGTTGCATTTTAGGCTACATATGACTGCTTGATCGCCGTATAATCCTTGTTTTATGGGAGGAGAGGTAACCAAAAAACAATTATTCCAGCATTTAATAGTTTGGAAGTTTCTGGATTTGGTGAGACCAATTTTATTTCATTTTGTTTTGTTTAAATTTTATATAGGTAACTTTAAAAACGTTAAAAAAAACTAAACAAAACAAAAAAAATGGTTAAACTTGCTTGGCATCCCCATATTTAGATCCCTATAACCTCTTTGTTTTTCCATCTATAGACAGAGTAAGGGCTCGTTTTTTGTGGGGAGAAGCTGTAGTTTATATTTGATTGCATTTTAGGCTACATATGACTGCTTGATTGCTTTTTAATCCTTGTTATATTGGAGGAGAGGTGCCCAAAAATATTAATTTAGGTATTTGATAGTTTGGAAATGGGCCTGGCAATACCAATATTATTTCATTTTGTATTGTTTAAAAATTTGATGTATGCAATTTAAAAATCATTAAAAAACAATAAAAAATTACAGTTAAACTTGCTAAGCATCACTGTATTTCGATCCCTATAACTTCTTTGTTTTTCCATCTATAGACCTAAGTAAGGGTTCGCTTTTTGTGGGGAGAAGCTGTAGTTTTTATTTGGTTGCATTTTAGGCTACAGATGACTGTTTTATTGCCTTTTATTAGGGGGAGGAGTCACCAAAAAACAATTATTCCAGTGTTAATAGTTTTGTAAGTTTCTGGATGTGGTGAGACCAATTTTATCATATATTGTTTGTTTAAATTTTATATATGTAACTTTAAAAACTTTTTTTAAAAATGGGGGAAAAATGGTGGAACTTGCTTAGCATTGCCTTATTCTGATACTCATAACTATTACGTTTTTCTATCTATAGAGTAAGGGCTCATTTTTTGTTGGGTGAAGCTGAAGTTTTTATTTGGTTCTTGTTTTATGGGTGGCGAAGTGACCAAAGTTATTGACACAAAAATATTTATTCCAGTATTTAACAGTTTGGAAGTTTCTGGATGTGATAAGACCAATTTTATTTCATACTAGCTGAGTACCCGGCGTTGCCCGGTTTTACCTTCCTAATCCTTTTTGGGGAGGAAAATAAACAAAGGAGGAAGCTTTTGTCTTCATATGCAGTCCTCATATATTGTTGTCATATCCCGACCTCCTATTCCGTCCTCCTATCTCGACCTCCTGACCCAACCTCCTATACCGTCCTCCTATCCCGACCTCCTATCCCGACCTCCTATCCCGACCTCCTATCCCGACCTCCTATCTCGACCTCCTATCCCGTCCTCCTATCCCGTCCTCCTATCTCGTCCTCCTATCCCGACCTCCTTACCCGTCCTCATATCTCGACCTCCTATCTCGACCTCCTATCCCGTCCTCCTATCTCGACCTCCTATCCCGTCCTCCTATCCCGTCCTCCTATCCAGACCTCCTTTCCCGTCCTCATATCTCGACTTCCTAT